>NW_026924361.1:0-24109 GCF_032062105.1 Saccostrea cuccullata
AAAGACTTTTCTAAATATATCATGACTTTTGACTCTTTGATCTTGACCTAGAAGTTTAACCTACTTTTCAAAAATATTATATTATATATATATATATATATATATATATATATATATATATATATATATATATATATATATATATATATATATATATATATATATATATATATATAACTTTTGATTGAAAAGAGATGGGTCTTTCATATTTGACATGTACTTTACCTGCAACAAAATATTTCGAGCATGCGATGATTTCCCCCCTTTGACCTAATTTTCATAGTGACATATGATAGGGGTGCATATTTGATACACAATCTGCCATAAATTATGGCATCCCATTCACTTAAACACAGAAAGCAGAGGACCACAATTCTTTGAATTTGCATGCATAATCTTGATATGGAAACATCCTCATATAATGTAGATTCAAGTTTTTTATGCTACGCCATGATTTGGAATACATGTATTAGTTTTTGTCATGTCCGTCCTCCACCCTTCCATCTGTCTTTCCATCGAGCTCAAAGAAATTACTTTCTAGATATTTTTATCAAAGTTCATATGTTGATGCATATACTGATGTAAACTATCCAACTGCGGCAATATTTTTTTACCTTTACTTTCCTTTGACCTTCACTTAACTTTTCTTAAAATTAGTGTTTAGCTTTATTTTAAAGAAACCATAATGATTCAAGTTGTGTAATGAAACTTCACATGATGATACGTACTGATGTAAGCAGTTAAAGCTTTACAATGCTTCACTCTTTTTTACCTTGACATTTCCTGTGATCTTGACCTCACTTTTCTAAAAATTAATGTCTTAGACAAGATCAGTTTTGAATAAATAGTTCAAGATATATTTATCAAACTTCATATGCTAATACATACTGATGAGAGCTATTATTGCACTAACTTATTTTGACCTTGAATTTTCTTTTGACCTTGACCTCACTTTTTAAAATATGTGTTTATCTAAGTTTTAAATAAACCATTAATTATATTTTTATCAAACTTCATATGCTAATAGTAAATTCACACTGATGTAAGCTTTTCAGCTAGAACAACATTTTGACCACAACCTTTCCTTTGACCTCTCTTTTCTTAAAACAAAGTGTTAAGTTCAGTTTCATTAAATCGTTCAAGATATTTTTATCAAACATAATATGCTGATATGTATTAGTGAGAGCTATTCAGCTGCATCAAAAACTTCATCTTGCACATTCCTGTGACCTTGACCTCCCTCCTCTTTAATTTGTATTTTGCTTAGTTTTTAAGAAATGATTTAAGACATTTTTAAGTTTAACATGCACTTATACATAATTTGATGAGAATTTATTATCTATATCCAATTTATTTATATTTTAGTTTCAATTCTGAAAAAAACTGTTAAAGATATTTTCATCAAACTTTATACACTAATACAAATTTTAGTTTTTAGCTCACCTGAGCCGAAGGCTCAAGTGAGCTTTTCTGATCACATTTTGTCCGTTGTCCGTCCAGCTGTCTGTCTGTCTGTCTGTAAACTTTTCACATTTTCGACTTCTTCTCAAGAACCACTGGGCCATTTCAACCAAAATTGCCACAAAGCATCCTTGGGTGAAGGGGATTAAAGTTTGTTCAAATGAAGGGCCACGCCCTCATTCAAGGGGAGATAATTGGGAATTAATG
This sequence comes from Saccostrea cuccullata, assembly GCF_032062105.1. Classification (NCBI taxonomy): domain Eukaryota; kingdom Metazoa; phylum Mollusca; class Bivalvia; order Ostreida; family Ostreidae; genus Saccostrea; species Saccostrea cuccullata. The sequence continues at coordinate 1,669 of NW_026924361.1, forward strand.
AAAATTTGGTGGCATGTTTTAAAAATCTTCTTCTCAAGAACCACTGTGCCAGGAAAGATGAAACTTATGGGTTAACATCCTCAGGTAGTGTAGATTCAAATTTGTTCAAATCATGACCCCTGGGGGTAGGGCAGGGCCAAAATGGCTGACCAAAGTTTTACATAGTAATTTATTGGAAAATTCTTTTAAAATCTTCTTCTCAAGAACCACTGTGCCAGGAAAGATGAAACTTATGGGGTAACATCCTCAGATAGTGTAGATTCAAGTTTGTTCAAATCATGACCCCCGGGAGTAGGGCAGGGCCAAAATGGCTGACCAAAGTTTTTCATAGAAATATATAGGAAAATTCTTTGAAAATCTTCTTCTCAAGAATGACAAAGCCATAATTCATCATATTTATATGGAAGCATGCTCAGGTAGTGTAGATTCAAGTTTGTTCAAATCATGACCCCTGGGGGTAGGGCAGGGCCAAAATGGCCGACCAAAGTTTTACATAGAAATATATATTCTTCTCAAGAATGACAAAGCCATAACTCATCATATTTATATGGAAGCATGTTCAGGTAGTGTAGATTCAAGTTTGTTCAAATCATGACCCCTGGGGGTAGGGCGGGGCCAAAATGGCTGACCAAACTTTTTAAAGATATTTATAGGAAAATTCTTTAAAAATCATTTTCTAAAAAATAGCAAATCCATGATTGGTCATGGGACTACTTTTGGATTTAAACTTTACATTAAAAAGCCATTTTCCACTTTTTCCTACCCTTAGTGCTCAGGTGAGCGATGTGGCCCATGGGCCTCTTGTTTTTTATGTAATTCACTTACCTAGATGACACAGAGAATTTTTTTCATTGTGTAAAATGTTACCTTCTTGCTTTAGTCATAAGTATACCCTATTTGTATATTTTTTTCTCCTTTTTTTTTGTATATTCTTTCTAGGGAGAGCCACACCTGTTATTAATTTTTCATATTTTGTTTGTGACAGCTTTTTACCATATCCATAGTATCTTGCTGCTAAATGAAAAAAATATATTCCGGAGGAGCAGAGAAAAGGGCACTTCACATGTTCAAGGTCAAGCAGGTAAACATAGTAATAAAATGCTCCAAAAACAAAAAAAGACGGCGAAAAAATCAATAGTCCCCAATTTACATGTATAACAACATTAGCTTCATAATCTGTAGCTCGATCGCTTGCCTGAAATTATAGATAATTATCTGTCTTTATTACCCAGACTTGAAAAAAATGGCATATCTTTTGTGGTCCTCTGTAATTTTTTTAATTAATCAAAATGGAGCTGTGTTTCCTCTAGGTCAACTGATAATTTTACAATCAACTCAGATTTTGTGTACTATTTAATATATGCAATTGCAAAAATCCGGAAGCACACATATAATATGTATATATAGGCAAATTGGTATTTATTTTTATGTTTGTTGTAGAAATTAGGAGCTAGATGTGCTTCTCCAGAGCTGAAAACTTCTTGGCATGAAGAGAAGAAAAAGCAAGAAGAAGCAGTTTTAAATATTGATTACGTCTTCATAGTACAAAAAAAATGATTCTAAAGATAATACTATCTATGAAATTAGAAAACTGAAGTTGCGTTCTGATGAATGTGAGAAAGTCTTCAAAGAACAGGACACCAAAAGTAATAAGGAGAACTAGGACAAATAAAGAATCAAAAAGAGTCAACCCTATGGATGTAGTAATTGAACAGAGATGGGCTATTAGTGATGAAATATCTGAGTTGCTACTTTTTTGCACAAATGTGATGCTTGTTTTACTTATCTTTAATTGACACATTCAATGTTAGATAAGAAAAAAAATATACCTAGTGTTTTTTTCTGATGCTTGATTACAGATTGAAACTGTTATGTTTTTTATTGTTTAAACATTTATTGGTTTGTTGTGTAGTATGCAATCACATACATTTTAATCTTGATTTATATATTACATACATGTATATGTATAAGTCTGACTTAAATAATAACTGCATGGACATTATTGTGGAAAAAAATAAGACAATCAAGGGTAGTCTAAAAGAGCTTTGCTGGCAGTAAGTTGCAGATCTTGATACCCAAGTAAGAGAGAGGTGGCGTCTCTGACCGATCCTTTTGCTGTTGCTTGTGGGCGAGTGACGCTTCTCTGTCAGTGGCTTAGTGAGTCATAGATGTAAAAAATAGAATAGGCAAATGAGGTAGAGACATTTCTGAGTAAAAAAAGGGGTGAATTTTGATTTTAGTAAATATTACAATTGATATTGAAAGAGTAATGAGAATTGCAAGAGTAAAATATTAATTTGTTTCCTGCCAGTTGAAGTAAGACAGTTTATGACGAGAATCTTTTCCACTAAAATGGAATTGTAATTAAGGCTTAAAAAAATTTGTAAAATATACTACTGTAAATACAGGAATTTTATATGTGCATGTTTCAGAGCTCATTCTTGATATTTTAAGGCAAAGTTAAAAATATCACTATTGAAATGTCTTGCATTCCAATGTAAAGTTGATTTAATGAGGATATGTTAAATTACAATCATCAAGCAATAAACCTAGCAGTTGGAACAGAAATGAGCTACATGTTTTGGAAACAATTTTAAGCTGCTATTGTTTTGTGTAATTGTGATACTTTTTTCTTAATTTGAATTGACATAACCAAATGTTATAAAGGATTTTTTGGGGTGTTGTGTTTTTCAGTCAACATTAAGTATTTTACAAGTCGAACTTGAATAATTAGTGCATGGACATCTATTGTGGAAATACTTGGGAAACAATATAAGGGTGGTCTGAACGAGCTTTGCTGGCAGTAAGTTGCAGATCTTGATACCCAAGTAAGAGAAAGGTGGTGTCTCTGACCGATCCTTTTGCTGTTGCTTGTGGGCGAGTGAGGCTTCTCTGTCAGTGGCTTAGTGTGTCTTATTAAATGTACATGTAAAACGAATGGGCAACTTTTATTGGCAACTTTTATTCTTTATTATGCAAAGTATGATATAATTTATTGTGGGAAATTGAAAAGCAATTTACAACCCATGCAGCAGTTTTAATAGGGGCAGTTTCAGTCAGATTTTGCAGTCTTTTGGAGTGCAGAATGACTACATTTTTGACCTGTTGTGTTCTGATTTATTACGGATTTGAATTTTACATACAATTCTATTCTTATATTAAATTACTTACTACTAGTATGTAGAAATTTACTCCATTATAATTGAGCTACAATCATGATTGTAAATTTTTAAATTCTGACTTTTAGGCATAAATTTGAAATATCTTGTACTTTGTTAGAACTCATTGTTTGTAGACTATTGAGATAAAATCTAATAAAACTGAATGAGAAATGCATTTGTGTATGATTGTAAAATACTTGCCAAAAAACCCACAATTGTAAACCATACAAATTATTGATGGAATAAATATAAAATAAAATTATTATGCAATAATATAATAATAGTAAATTTCATCAAATACAACTTTAAATCTTAATGATATGGGAAGGTTTAATCCGTACATTTTCATCACTTATACACGAGATTTAATATTAGTTTATGAAAGATTAAAATTTGAACGTATAAGTAAGTTTACAATTTTCCATATAAAACGTAATTTTTGGAAGTATTATAAAGTAAAGTGTGAATTTAACAAAAAATAATGAGGTAAAGATCTACGTTAAATTTTATTAAACAAACAAATTTAATATGACCATAAAACTTTATTTTATGGCCATGTTTAATAATAATTATACGTTTTGTATATTAGAGGTATAATACTTGTTTACGGCAGACTTAAATCCGAACGTATTAGTAAGTTTACAATTTTCCAAACTTTATTAAATTTGTTCTTTTAATTTTTCATTAAACTCGAATTAAATGCTAATTATTTTCTAACATTTACGATCCCACAATATGTTATATTATGCATTTAAACATTGAATAATCGCAGCATTTAAATCGCATTTAAGGTAAAATTAAACCCGACTTTTCATGCAGTGAATCTTCTTCTCAAGAATGACAAAGCCATAATTCATCAAATTTATATGGAAGCATCCTCAGGTAGTGAAGATTCAAGTTTGTTCAAATCATGACCCCCGGGGGTAGGGCGGGGCCAAAATGGCCGACCAAAGTTTTACATAGAAATATATAGGAAAATTCTTTAAAAATCTTCTTCTCAAGAATGACAAAGCCATAATTCATCAAATTTATATGGAAGTATCCTCAGGTAGTGAAGATTCAAGTTTGTTCAAATCATGACCCCTGGGGGTAGGGCGGGGCCAAAATGGCCGACCAAAGTTTTACATAGAAATTTATGGGAAAATTCTTAAAAAAACTTCTTCTCAAGAATGACAGATCCATAATTCATGATATTTATATGGAAGCATCCTCAGGTAGTGAAGATTCAAGTTTGTTCAAATCATGACCCCCGGGGGTAGGGCGGGGCCAAAATGGCCGACCAAAGTTTTACATAGAAATATATGGAAAAATTCTTTGAAGAAAAGCAAATCCATGATTGATCATGCGATTACTTTTGGATTTTAACTTCTCAATAATAAACAAATTTCTACTGTTTCTTATCTACAGTACTCAGGTGAGCGATGTGGCCCATGGGCCTCTTGTTTAATGTACCATTAGTAATACACATCTGGCGGGACATTCATGTCCTATAGACATATTTCTAGTTTTTCAAATCATCACCTCAGGCTAGGGTCAGGCCACAATTAGGGATCAAAGTTTTTTTAGGAATAAAAGGAAACACGTCTTTAAAATTCTTCTTTTCAAGAACACCAAGAGCATGACTAATTTGGAAATATTCTCAAGAGGTGTAGATTCAAGTTTGTACAAATCATGACCCCCAGGGTTAGGGAGGGGCCATATTTTTCCAGCCCCTTTTTGCCATCCATATGAAAATTCAAATTTTGAAACCATTTTACACATACACAAAACAAACCAATCATTTTCTAAATGATCATGGTTTAAAGCTATTGCAGCATAAGATATTAGGGAAGTTCTTGAAAGCAGGGTGATTAAACATGTCAAATATATGTAAAAAAAAAAAAAAAAAAATCTACTCCGATTTGATCCCCCCCACCCTACCCCCCCACTCTCCAGGCAAAATGAAAATTCCGAAACCTTACTGCACATCTACATGACACCACCAACCATCTCTTAAAAGATGATTAGGCTACTGAGTAAAATGTAAGAGGAGTTTAGGGAAGACGGGGCTTTTTGCATAAAAAACATCAATTTTTTACCCTCATTTGACCCCCCGGGGCAAAATCAAAATTCCGAAACCTTACTGCACATCTACATGACACCACCAAACATCTCTTAAAAGATGATTAGGCTACTTATTCAAATGTAAGAGGAGTTCAGGGAAGACGTTGCATTTTACAAAAGAAAACGTCATTTTTCTACCCCCATTTGACCCCCAGGGGCAAAATCAAAATTCCAAAACCTTACTGCACATCTACATGACATCACCAACCATCTCCCAATAGATGATTAGGCTGCTGAGAAAAATTTAGAAGGAGTTCAGGGACGATGGGGCTTTTAGCATAAAAAACGTCATTTTTCGACCCTCATTTGATCCCCTGGGGAAAAATCGAAATTCCAAAACCTTACTGCACATCTACATGACACCACCAATCATCTCTCAAAAGATGATTAGGCTGCTGAGTAAAATGTAGAAGGAGTTCAGGGAAGAAGGGGCTTTTTGTATAAAAAACGTCATTTTTCGACCCCCATTTGATCCCCTGGGGCAAAATCAAAATTCCGAAACCTTACTGCACATCTACATGACACCACCAACCATCTCTCAAAAGATGATTAGGCTGCTGAGTAAAATGTAGAAGGAGTTCAGGGAAGAAGGGGCTTTTTGTATAAAAAACGTCGTTTTTCGACCCCCATTTGATCCCCCGGGGCAGAATCAAAATTCCGAAACCTTACTGCACATCTACATGACACCACCAACCATCTCTCAAAAGATGATTAGGCTGCTGAGTAAAATGTAGAAGGAGTTCAGGGAAGATGGGGCTTTTTGCATAAAAAACGTCATTTTTCGACCCCCATTTGATCCCCTAGGGCAAAATCAAAATTCCGAAACCTTACTACACATCTACATGACACCACCAACCATCTCTCAAAAGATGATTAGGCTGCTGAGTAAAATGTAGAAGGAGTTCAGGGAAGATGGGGCTTTTTGCATAAAAAACGTCATTTTTCGACCCCCATTTGATCCCCCGGGGCAAAATCAAAATTCCGAAACCTTACTGCACATCTACATGACACCCCCAACCATCTCCCAAAGGATGATTAAGCTACTGTGAAAAATGTAGGAGGAGTTCAGGGAAGAAAAGTGTGACAGACGGACGGACGGACGGACGGACGGACGGACATGAGTAACAACAATATACCCGAACTTTCTTTAGAAAGTGCGGGTATAATTATTATATAAATTAATGTTCCGATTATATTTAAATATTTCCTCGCTTCAAAACACCCTTCTAAATGATAGTATAATCTAGCAATAAGGCTGACAATAATTTATTATTTATGTACATTTATGTGCATGATTCAGGATATGTAGGTAATTGTTACATTTACAGGGATAAAATACAAGGTTAAAAGAATGAATCTATATTCAGATATGTTAATCACACATTCATTTATATTTCAAATATATTTCACTTATTAGCTTACAATTTGTAGAGATCTGCAAATGATTCATCGGCAATTGAGTCTGGTTAACATAAACTTTAAAAATACATGTTACAATCAAAAGTCATAGTAAAAAAGTAACTATTAAAAATTGATTCCTTTCATTTATATTTTAAAAATTATATCATCAAAAAGTTGGTTTTAATCAATTTTTATGAAAAATAAAACAATTAAAAGAATTTGAATTATCTGTGCCTTGAAATGAGTTGAGTATGTAAATGTTATAAATTATGAAATAAATATGACGTACTGAAAATATGACGTCATTTATTTTGTACATACCTGTATTATTTTAAAAAAGTTTTCAACAGAAAAGATTAATATGACTCATTTCTGCATTTATGTCCCTTAAAAAATGCATTTGCCCAAAGTTCTTTCTCACTACCCTTTTTACGATATACAGTGTTGTATAATCCTTTGAAAAATCACAAAATTCCAAAAATGGATTTGGTGATGCATGTTATATTATCTAATAGAAGATGCACTAAAAATGGTGTCCCCTGAAAGGTTAAAGAAAATATGGGAATATGCACATGTTCAGAACGTCACATTAAGCACTTAATATGTCATCTGAGAAATACAATTTGTATATTCTTCTGCACGAAAGAATTTCAACAGTTCAAAAAGGCAGTGTTTTAATTTCTAATATATTCAATATTAATTATATAAAAGTGTTATTATTTGGATGTACTATGCCGAAATAGTATTCAGGGTTTGACACATGGTGCACGAGCTGGAAGCGAGTGCACTATGTGTCAAACCCTGAATACTATTTCGGCATAGTACACCCAAATAATAATACTATCATTATTACTATGCTGACTGTCTTTGAGTAATATGATGAGAAATTTAAATCAAATATCGCATCTTGCACAACAGACGAAAATCATGACAAAATGCACTTTGCACTTTCACCCATATTGCGTATTATTTTAAGCATAATTCCTTAGAACACCATGAGAAAATAGTTGGGTATGGGTTATATAGAGACAAACTAACAGGAAGCATAATAATTTCTTATATATTATATATTCACATATTTGAAAAACAAAAGGCAATATATTTCTTGAAACCCTAACTTGTTTTTTAAAAAAATACATGTACAAATTTATGATAGTAATTTAAAGTCTTGCGTTTATAATCTCTAAATTTTTACTTTGATCAAACATACAGTTGTCCAATTTGAGACTAATTACGCTGTTCCCTTTTTCGTATCTCTGAATGTTGAAAACATTGGGTGTGCTTCCTCTACTGGTCTGCTTCCGCTTATTTTTGAACTTCGAAACAAACGAGTAAAAAAACTTCCTCTGGAATATTCGTTCCAGCCACCATTGACATGAGATCTTCGTTTTGAGGTTGTATCATACACTCCCTCAGAGAGATCTTTATATGGGTTCTCATCGAATTCTTCCTCTGGAATTGTGGCATATACGTTATCAATACTACAGACTGTCTTTCTAGAGACAGGTCGACCGACTTTTTCTTTACTGTGTCTTGTCATGTTGTTTCTGAAGAACATAATAGAATACCTTGTACAAATAGAAACATTCTTCAGTATTTTATTGTTGAATCCTATATTTTTCTTTCAATCTTATATTGACAAGAACAGTTGCTACAATACGAAGGAAATATGATTGATTTTATTGTGTTTCTTACTTATTCTGTCTAAATCGCTTGACTGCTAGAATTCCCACAATAATTATCGACACTTCCACCACTCCGATTCCCACCATCAGAATCACTGTTTTAACAATGCAAGAAATATAAAGCTTCCTACATAGATTCATTTTATCTTATTTAGTCATTTTACAACAATTGTAAACAAACTCATGTATTTGAATTATTTCAAAAGGCTAATAACAATTAAATAAATAATTAGTCTTTTCCTTTATATCATAAGGGTTATATTACTAGAAATCTTGTTTGATTAATATGACATAAAAAACTGTTTTATGAATGAAACATAAAGCAGCAGGAATGGTGTTAGAGTAGGTTTTTTTTCTATAAACAGTTAAGAATTTTAATTTTCAAACCCATTTCTCGACTGAGAACAAACGTTGTGATTTCCGTTGACGTTACAGCATTTATTGTTGTACTTGGTGAGTTCGGTATTTCTGAATTTATTGAATGTTGTGTGTCTGAAATCAAAGCCGAGATAAATATTGATTGCTCTTGTATAAATAGAGGATATTCAATGTTTTGTCGTTGATAATGGAATTTATTGAATTCACGAGTGGGACAGACTAATCGCACTCGTGAAAATATATTTAAAAAAATCGTGTTTCACGAGTGCAATAAATTCCATATTCAACTACAAAACATTAAATTTTCTGTTTATTACATTTTCTTTAATTTTCCCTTTACGTATTTGTCTTCTTGTAATACAGTCACAAGCTACATGACGTCATATTTGAGCGGTTGATACGTCATAGCTAAGTGATGCGAGATTGAAAATGTTGTAAACATCGATTTCAGACATAGTTTGGGGGATTTTGGCAGTTTTATTCTCTGTCAGAATGGTTTATTTACACTCTCTCCACATATATTATTATAACAGTCCGAGAAATATTTTTACAACAATCTTCGTTATTGGAAGGAAAATTGAGAGTTTTACCACGTTTCTGATATTTGTCACACTGTGAAAGGATATCATTTTTATTCAATGAATAAATTACAGTATTTCACTTTTGAAAATGTAATAATACCGGGTATATGTATACAGAAATACTACAAAATCTTTCAAAACTCCTGCTTTGAAGGAAAGAACAAGGTTCCATCAAATAAATCAAAGGTCAAGTAGACACTTATCCACTTATTGTACTTGAGTTCTGAGGAAATGATTGCTTCGAGGAACTCAGAACTCTAAGTCAAATCACTTGACTCACAATACAAAATTTAGATTAATAGTTGTCGAATCTACATTTCAAATTGAACTCTTGATAAAAGACACTACAGAATCTGACACCTCTTTTACATATAAAAATTTGTTACTGAATATAAACGATAACTATAATCAAGTTAAATACCAGGAGAAGCTTCTGACAAGCTTAAAAAGCTTTCAACAATCTCGTTTAAAGAAGGTTTTTTTTTTTATCTTTCTAAAGAGAGTTAATAATTTTAACTTTCAAACCCATTTCTCGACTGAGAGCAAACGTTGTGGTTTCTGTTGAGGTTATAGCATTCAGAATTGTGCTTGATGAATTTGGTATTTCTGAATTTATCGTATGTTGTGAGTCTGAAAGCAAAGCCAAGAGATCTATTGATTGCCCTTGTATAATACCGGGTACATGTATACAGAAATAATATGAAATCTTTCAAAACTCTGCTTTGAAGGAAAGAACAAGGTTCCATCAAATTAATCAAAGGTTAAGTAGACACTTATCCACTTATTGTACTTGAGTTCTGAGGAAATGATTGCTTCGAGGAACTCAGAACTCTAAGTCAAATCACTTGACTCACAATATAAAATTTAGATTAATACATGTCGAATCTACATTTCAAATTGAACTCTTAGTAAAAGACACTACAGAATCTGACACCTCTTCTACATATAGAAATTTGTTACTGAATATAAACGTTAACTATAATCATGTTGTAACAGGAGAAGCTTCTGACAAGCTTAAATAGCTTTCAACAATCTCGTTTAAAGAAGGTTATTTTTTTTTTCTAAAGAGAGTTATTTCTGAATTTGTCGTATGTTGTGAGTCTGAAAGCAAAGCCAAGAGAACTATTTATCACCCTTGTATAATAACGGGTACATGTATACAGAAATGATATAAAATGTTTCAAAACTCCTGCTTCGAAGGAAAGAACAGGGTTACATCAAGTTAATCAAAGTTTAAGTAAGCACTTATCCACTTATTGTACTTGAGGTCTGAGGAAATGGGAAACTCGAGGAACTCGGAACTCAGTGTTAAATCATTTGACTCATTATGTAACATTTAGATTTATATATGTTGATTCTACATATCCAATTGAACTCTTGATAAGAGATACTTCAGACTGTGAAACCTCGTGTTCATATAGAGAATTGTTACTGAATATAAACGTTAAGGATCATCAATTTGTAAACAAATTTATGTAACTGTTACATAATAAAATATGTGCAAATCAAATCGATTTGTAAACTAAAAGAAGCTACCGACAAGTTATTTATGTTACATGACTCTTTACGGCCCCATTTAAAGTTTTCATGCAATTTCTAAGGTAGTTGTTAAGACCTTGTTAGTAAATGTATCATTGTGTAATATTTTGAGTGCCATATTACAATCCATTTGTTATTTCATTGCTAGAACACTTTTGACTACGAATTAATCGATCTGAATTAAGGAGTTCATATAACTGTTCATAAAAAGACAATTAAAATGTTTAGATCTTATTCAAACATGCAATAATACAAATTAATTTTTAAAACCTTTCATAAATATATAACTTTAAATGATTCATTTTTTTTTTATAAAATAAACGTTAAAGCCGCTTAACCCGAAACAGGCACATATTATCTTACACAACAAAAGTGCTTCATTACATAGATAATGTATTGAAAGAAATTATAAGATTGATTTAATAGTTTATTACAACAATCCTTACATGGAAAACGCAGATCAAAAACCTTATTGACAAACAGTAGTTCCTGACGGAAGTTACGATCTGTTGTGATCTCAATTTTGTTTATCGGATATATCTTATAATGAAGATAATTCAAACCCGAGTATTTTTTTCTCTATTATAAGAAGCCTTAGTCATAATACATCTTTTCAAAATTAAGAAATTATGAATATAATCCATAGAAATTTTCATATTAATATGCATATTTAAAGAATAAAGGAAGATCAGATACTTTAAATGATTTTTTAAAAGGAGCTAAAATATTGTCCGTGTACAGGTTATATATGTGTACTTTGTTGTGAAAAAAATGCTCGGGTTCGTTCTTCATGAGATAAACATGTAAGCGATAAATTTATTTTTTCGAAGGTGATTTCACGCAATATCAACAATGATCAACATAGGATTATTTTTTGTGTGACCTAACAAAAATTATTTTTTTAACTTTTGAATTTTGATATCTTTTAAGAGAAAAGGACTTTGGGGATATAATTTGACAAAAGTTGAAACAATTTATGGACAATTATTTTTCAAGAAGAAAATCGAATATATATTTTTAGCGATTAGAATCGGACCAAGCGGCTTTAAAGATCGTTTCTAAAAATATGTTGCATTGTAATTAACATACTTCATAGACGTATACCATAAAATGTTCATGACCATTTTATTCTCCATCTCTATATTTCGGCATTTATTGTCAGTTTAGATAATTTATTATAAAAAGATATATTAAGATCATGAAAGTAGATTTTTTGTTTTCTTTTATGCACATTCTGTTTCTTTCTTACCAGTAGATGCTCCCATAATCCCTCTTGTTGAAGGCAGTGGTGACATTGATCTGTCTAATGTTACTGGTACAGAACTCAAAACTTCCGTCGTAATCTCTTTTGTTGCGTGTTGAAAAGCTGTAGAATCTGGAGAAGATGATTTTATCAGTTCTCCTGGTGAAGAACTCAAAACTTTACTCATTATCTCTTTTGATGTTGTTAGTTGGGTAGCTGTCGAATTTCGGAAATTTGTTTTCATTGTTTTTCTTGTAGTTACTTCTCTTGATGAAGGTATTTTCGTTGACAGTATTTTTAGAATTGTTGTTTGAATTGTAGATGAGAATTTTTCAGATAATGATTTTTTTGTTGATATTGCTGTTGTCGTCTTTTTTTCCTTCGGTGTCGTGGATATCTTTAACGTGGGTAAAAATGTTGTTGCCAACGTTGTTATTAATGTTGATCTTCTTGAAATCTTCGATACTGTAATAAAATAAAAGGGCATGTTTGGTCGATATATACTAAATAAATAAAAGGAAAGGGCTAGACAAAACGGCTCAGAACTGTATGTAAAGACGTCATAAAGTGATAAAATACAGAATAAAGGCAAATTTGTCTGAAATTAAAATCACCCATTCAAAGGATGGCAGTCTATCGTAATTTTAACCATGCTAGGATTGTGCTAGCTAAATAACGAATGTCATGACAGGGACATGTATTTCCTTGCCACATGACCTTCTTTAACCAATCAAATAACGCATTGTATGGATTGATTGATTGATAGTATGTTGTTTTACGTCCCATTCAAGAATTTTTTACTCATAAACAGAAGTAACCATTTTTTGCTGAAGGGATTCAAATTTTGACATTTACTCGGCACTCAGGGCCACTCAGTGAGGGAACTTCATCGTGCTAACGTCTGTCCTCGGTTTTAAAGGTCTTATCAGAAGGACCCGCCACTTTTACTTCAAAGTGCCGCGCACATGGCAAAGAAAAAGTTGCTACCCATTTTTTTTAAAACGTCAGTCGTAGTCGAGATTCGAACTCACGACCTCCCGATCACGAATCCACCGCAAACGGTTATCGTATGGAATCATTACCGGTATAATGAGGTATGATTAAACTCATTTATTCCTTGTTCTGTGAATTTCTAATTTTTGAAAAATAATAATTCGTATAAATAGTGTCTTGGCTTCCAGATATATTATATATTAATTTTTTTTTTCCAGTACAATGTAATTCTTATGAAATGAAAAGCCTACCTATAAAAGAATATCAGAATGTCAATTCTGTCACTCTATTTTGCTTTCTAATTTTAATTTTCTAATTTCATTTTAATAAAACATACATCTATATTTTAAACGTTTAAGTTATATTTGAAATTGGGCATCAGGTCATTTATCAAATTTATTTTGAAAGTCTGGTGATGATTTTGATGCTTAAAAATAACAAAAACTAAATTTACAATAATTTCTTTAAAATATCTTAATTAGTCAAATACTTATTTAATATTTAGAGTTTGACATAAATGACAAAATTATTTACCTGTTAAGGTTAATTGAAAACCTTTATCTGTAAATCTGTCGTCGTTGGAGTAGAGAGTGATCATAAGTTTGTTTCCTTGTGCATTTCTATTTGTAATTACGTTGCCACATTGATTAAAGAGAGTGAAGTTACTGCCCGTAATTTCCTGTATCTAGTAAATTCGTTTATATGTTAGTTTTTCAGAAATACCTTTGAGAAGGAAAAAAGAAAAATATTATAAACAAAACAAATTATTAAATATATATCTTGGCTGTAAAAAGCCAATGATTAATATAGTTTTGCTTGTCGTTAATTATGTTCCCCAAACGAAGTTGGGGAACATATTGTTTTTACTCTGTTTCTTATTATTAAGGTCTTCCGACTTCCTTCGGAAGACCTTATTGTTTTCCTTCTGTTTTCTATTATTATTATTATTAAGGTCTTCCGTCTTCACGGAAGACCTTATAGTGATTCTATTGTTTCTTATTATTATTAAGGTCTTCCGTCTTCACGGAAGACCTTATAGTTATTCTATTGTTTCTTATTATTATTCTTTTTTTTTAGACAAAATTTTGTGCAGGCGATTTCTCGTAAACTATTCGGTGGATTTCAATGAAAATTTCAGGAATTATAGGTCATTATATGAATTTTATATAAAATTCCGTTTGTTGGAAAATTCGCTACCAGTGCCAAGTTATGGGCAATTTCCTGATTTTAAAATGCAATTTTGTCTTCGAATGTTCTCGAAAACGGCTCAAGATATTAACTGGAGACTTGTTAGAGATGATAGACCATGAGTTATAGATGTGCAATTTTGCCTTCGTTTTCGTCGTCAGTACTTCCGGTCGCTACAGGAAGCGAATTCAAAATGTGCACTTTTTCAACTTTTTTTGTTTTTCAATATTTTTCTTTGATATAATTAATAGTAATTAAGATCCTACTGGAAAGGCCAAATATATAATTTATTTAAGAATTGATCAATCCACACACTAGATATTTGCATTTAAAAATCTGAAGCGTGTCCAAGATGGCGGCGGTCTCTGTAAACTCCGCCATTAAGCAAGTCGGGTTCTAGAAGGTCAGCTGAGCGTTTAGATGAACGAAACTTCTACTAAAAAGATTTATGAAATGTAAAGGATTCTTTAGATTGTTACATCGCAATTACGTTGCATTGAGTATAGTTTTTATATGAGGTTTCCTCAAACTTCTATTGAAATTGCTTTTGTCTGCATCTCATAGTAGAATACAACATGACTATAAGTGGAAATACGATGAATACAGTCTTTTGTTTTGCACCAGGGAAAACTTATCCTAAACCATGGTTATAAGTAATAGCTTTTCAAGAAACTTGCCTGACTTAATATTCACTATGTTTCTGAAGTATTACTTGACTTCTGTTTATTTTATCTCGCAGGCTTATGACATATTAAATGAATAGAAAAGACAAAAATAAGAAAAACATTTTTTTAAAAAGATTGTTTATTAAAGGTAATATAAATATTCTTGTAATAAATGCAAGTTATTGAACATGAAGAGTATCAGATTCCTTGACCGTCGGAGGGCGAGTGAATTTTTTTTTCAGTGAAACATTCCAGTCTTTTCATGAACGTGTAACTCATCTCCACTTTGGGGGTAAACAGGATACAAAATTCATGGAAAATCTCACCCAATTCACAGCTTTAGTGTTACTTGGCCGTATACGATATTATATTTGTATAATGTGATAAATATACTTTCTTACGCTCGAAATTCCGGTTATAGAACATACATTTTTAATTTTCATTGAAGCTATCAGATTCATTAAATAGATCAAACATTTCAAAGGAATAGCGTAAACTACTTGTGACGTTTGGCACGAAATAATGTGTCATGGCCGACTTCAGTAGTAGACAAATGGCGACAATAGTGCAGAAATATATAACATTGGCATGCCTGTATATGGTTTTGCATGGAATAAAAAGTTGAATACATATCGAATAAAGGAAAGAAAACAGTATCATCTGTTCATCACTAATAGATTATCTATCCTAAAAATTACTGTTAAAACTCAAGTAACAAGTTCCGATGTGATCATCTTGAGCAAGTTTGGCGCGAAGATTAACTCGTGGCGTTTAACACAAAATTATGAATAGTGACCGCCTTTCATTATTCTAAGACAGATGAATTGTTTCAGAAGTAATATACAAGTAGATTTAGAGATGTGGTCCCAATAGCATAACAGTAAGCGCTTTATATTTCCATGCTGGCGACCCGGGCTCAATCTCCTTTGTTTCCATAAAAAGTTTTATCACTTTTTCAGCTGGATTTTGCAAAAGGGGGGGGGGGGGGGGGTCAGTTTGATTTTAGAATCGGACGGAAGACCTCTCGTTGCTCGCAACGAGTTTCTTTTCTAGTTAAGGTCTTCCGTCTTCACGGAAGACCTTATAGTGATTCTACTGTTTCTTATTATTATTCTTATTATTCTTTTTTTTGACAAAATTTTGTGCAGGCGATTTATCGAAAACTATTCAGCGGTTTTTCATGAAACTTTCACAAAATATGTGTCATTATATGAAGTTGTTACATCCGAAGAAAAATTTGGAAAATTCGCTTCTGGTGCCAAGTTATGGACAATTTCCTGATTTTAAAATGCGATTTTGTCGCCCCTTTTTATCAAAAATGGCTAAGGATATGAACTGGAGACTTATTGGAGATGACAGATCATGAATTTGTGGTTTGCAGAATTGCCTTTTCGTGCGTCGTCAGTACTTCCGGTCGTTACGAATTGCAAACTTAAAAAAATCGTATTTTCTAACTTTTTTGTTTTTCAGTATTTTTCATTTATATTTGGTATGGTAGTAGAAGCCCTCCGTATAATGCTTACTATTTAATTTGTTTGAATGGTGATAAATCTTAACTCTAGATATTAGCATTCAAAAATCTGAAGCGGGTCCAAAATGGCGGCTGTCTCTGTCACCGCCGACATTTCGCAATAGTGGTTTACGGAGGCAGTCGAGCGTTTGCTTGAACGAAAGTAACATAAGAATAAATGAAATGTAAAGGAATACTTGGATTGTCACGTCGTAGTTTCGTTGCAGTTCTGTGTCAAACTAACATCTTCTATAATTGGTTTTGGCTAGTTTTCAAAGTAGAAAAACAAAAGACAATTTCGCACAATGTGCAAATGAAATTCGATACCTTATATCTTTTGTGCATCACGGAAAAACATATAAGTAATACTTTCTAAAAAAAGAATATCAATTTATATTGTCAGTATAAATCTTCACCACTGTTTTTCCTATACACACTTGTGTCATATTAAACTATACTGAAAGGAAAAAGAAACGCATATTTTACTTTTAAATTAAATTAAAACTATTATTTCGAAAATGTTTTCCAGTATTGTTATCAAACATTTTAATTCATCTTTAATCTACAAGATTTCAAAATCTTGTGTGACTTTGACTTTTTGATTAATTCCGATTTTTGGGGAAAGTATTATTGAAATTGATATGTCGATACCCCCCAAAATTAAAATAAAAATTCTCATCATCTCCCTTGCACATTGGTAACAGCCTTGATTTTCCTGTGCATTGAGTTCACCAGAGCATTTATCTATTATTCAACTCTTCCGACAATAGTCTTAATGGTTGATAGAAGCTGTATTATTCCAAAGCCAACAAATTCCCCCGCCAATGAGTGCCACGAATTTTCATTTTAGGATAGAATTTACAGAATCCAGCTGGTTTGGTACACGTGAATGTTTATGAGAAAGTCTCGACAAACACTGACTATATTTTCCCAGTGTGAACATGCTAAAAACATTACGCACACGACGCGTACGTGCGCGCGTGAGAGTAAAATTGACGTAAAAGTTGCCAAGCTCGCGGACTAAATTAGAGCAGAGAATTTCTGTCAATTTTAGGTTGAAAATATTGGTATGATAGTTTGCTGTATAAATATCGGTTTCAGTGATAATACCTTGACAACAACCGAGGTGACATGACGAAAAGCCCTGTCTTGATGTGACGTTGTTACGCGTCAACGTCAGCGCCATGGTTGGATGGAAACCTTTTAATTTACTCTCTGACAACTGAAAAACCTTTTTTTGTTGAAAAGTTTAAAACAAACTGTACAGCAACATCTTGTTTCTTTTTTATTCACTTACGCAATTCAATTACGGGAACCAGCGTTACTTCCGTCAGCCATACCATGATTGCACGAAAAATATACTGATTGCAAATGCGGAAAACGATGTCTATAACTACAATGTGTAAGGATAGTGGATTAGCACCACAAAATGTGATCATAAAATTGTCATCATCAACATGCACGTGTTTTTGGCTTTTTATCATTTCCCCTACGTGACTTCATACATTTCATGGTTGAGTAATTTTGACCAGCAATTTTAGTGCACAGTAATCAAAATACACATTTGACCAATTTTCATAATTTTCGGCCATAAAGTTAAATATATTTCGCTATTATGCTATTATGTGTTTCTTTTTCCTTTCAGTATATAAATAAGACAAAAATAAGAAAACGATTTTTTTAAAGATCGCTTCATGGAGTTTATTTTTGCATTCTTGTTTCAAATATCTGATTCAAGTTATTGAGTATAAATGATTTCTGATTCCTTGACCATCAAAGGGCGAGCCATGTTTTCCGGCGAAACGTTTCAACCTTTTTCAATTAACTAATCGGGATAGTTCAGTTTGGGGATAAACAGGAAATTGAAAAAAAAATCATAACCGTTTCACCGCTTTAGTGTTACAAGCATATATAACAATATGGACTTTTTAAAATGTGTTAAATATACTTTCTAAATCTGGAATCTTAGGCTATGAGAACGTTCTTTTTTTTAAATTTCATTGAAGCTATCACACCTATTTAATAGAACATTCCAAAAAAGAAAAAGCGCGAAGATTACCCGGTAACTCGTGGCGTTTGGCGCTAAATTTTGAATAGTGACCTGCCTTTCATAATTTTAAGAGAGAGGCACTGCTTCGTAAATATGTACAAGTAGATTTAGTGTAGATGTCCCTATAGTGTAATATTTAGTGCGTTGAAATTTTGTGCTGGCGACTTGGGTTCAATTCCCTTGTGTGCAAATCTTTTTTTTACATTTTCAGCACGATTTTACGTTTTCTTTCCGGAATCGGACGGAAGACCTCTCGTTGCTCGCAACGAGTTTCATCTAGTTATTCTTATTATTCTTTTTTTTGACAAAATTTTGTGCAGGCGATTTCTCGAAAACTATTCAGTGGTTTTTCATGAAACTTTCACAAAATATGCGTCATTATATGAAGTTGTTACATCCGAAGAGTAATATGGAAAATTCGCTTCCGGTGCCAAGTTATGGACAATTTCCTGATTTTAAAATGCGATTTTGTCGCGCACTTTTATCGAAAATGGCTAAGGATATGAACTGGAGACTTATTGGAGATGATAGATCATGACTTTGTGGATTGCAGAATCGCCTTTTCGTGTGTCGTCAGTACTTCCGGTCGTTACGAGATGCAAATTAAAAAAAAATCGTATTTTCTAACTTTTTTGTTTTTCAGTATTTTTCATTTTTATTTGGTATGGTAATAGAAGCCCTCCTTATAATGCTTACTATTTAATTTTTTTGAATGTTGATAAATCTAAAGTCTAGATATTTGCATTCAAAAATCTGAAGCGGGTCCACAATGGCGGCTGTCTCTGTCAACTTCGCCATTTCGCGAGTAGGGGTTTATGGAGGCAGCTGAGCGTTTGATTAAACCATTCTGACATAAGGATACATGAAATGTAAAAAACTACTTCGACTCTCACGTAGTATTAAATGGTTGGAGGAGTTACCTCCCCTTACTTGTTTATATTATAATAGATAATCAATGTAAATATTGTAATTAATTGGTCAATTGACTAAAGAATTAAACAAGTATTATTGATAAATGATGTTCTGTTAGAAAATAATAATGGTGTTGCCAAAAGAAAGACAGTCTGTTTTATTTTATCAATATGATATCTGATAACTTATGATCATTGATTAAGTTGAGGTACACGGGGGCAGTACAGCCAACTGGCTTGTGTCTTCACTTTGGTACAGAAACCAATTGGTTTATCGATCAAATAGGATTGTGCAAAGTTGCCGTAGTCAGTGACTAGTTAAAATGTAGCTGTGTGACATTAGCTATAGGTTTGTCATTAGGACAGAGAAGCTCTTACAAAGTTAAATCATACTGTGTAAGTATATTGTAGCCACTTGGCTAGAGTTATATAGGCAACTTGGTAAGCAGTTATACACCAGGCAGATGTTAAAGGCTAAATCAAGAGGCACCAGGCAGATAGATGTTGACTTATATAGTCAGTTTTACGAGTATAGTGAGGCAATTATCATATGGCACCAGGCAGGTGCCGGTATTAACTGAAGATATATAATTATACAAAGCACTTAGGTCATTTGATTTAAAGACACCAGGCAGGTGTCATATTATTATCTGTATATATTGCATTCAATCATATCCCCAGTAAAACTCGGTAATCCGAGCACGGACCTACTGACCACTCAGGTCCGACACGTTACAGTAGTACGTTGCAATTGAGTGACAATCTTAAAACTTAATTTCCGTTTCACTGCTTTAGTTAACTCGGCTAGATACGATATGTAATGTGTATAATGTGTTACATATACTTTCTTAACGTCAAAATGAAATAAAGGCGCTAAGAATGTTTTATTTTTAAAATTTAATTGATGCTATCATACCTATCTAATAGATCAGTCCAAAGAAAAGGCGCGAATATTTACTCGTGGCGTTTGGCGCGAAATTATGAATGCTTTTTATAATTCTTAGACAGGTGAACTGTTGCAAAAGTACCGTGGTATACACAAGTATATTTAGAGCAGTACTCCCAATAGCTTAATGGTTAGCGCGTTGGGGATATAAAAGTAAAAAAAAAAAGCGCATTCACGTTGGCGACATCGTTTCAATCCTCCTTGTGACCAAAATTTTGAATCTCTTTTCAGCTCGATTTTATGTGGGTTTCTTTTCCTAAAACGGACGGAAGACCTCTCGTTGCTCGCAACGAGATCGTATCTAGTTATTAAGGTCTTACGTTTCCAACGGAAGACCTTATTGTTTTCGTTCGGTTTCTTTTTCCCTATTATTATTATTATTATTATTTTTTTTTTTCTTACCGATTTTTGTGCAAGCGAATTCTCGGAAACGGCTCAGCCGATTTTCACGAAACTTTCAGATCTTATAGATATTGGTCTGAACCTTATTGGAAATTTTTTATATGTACGTCGTCACTTCCGGTCGAGAGATATGGACGATTTTCTGATTTTAAGAGGGTCAGCTTGTCCGGGCAATCACTAAAAAACGAATGAAGATATTGACTTGAGATTTTCAGTGAAGGTAGAGGAAGGATTGTTGAATTGCTTTTTTGAGTTTATATCTTTCCAGCGCATAAAGCGTTGAAGCTTGTCTGAGCTCGTTTTTATTGTTATTTTTCTGACCATCTAATTTTGTGTACGCGATTTCTCAAAGACTACTGGATGGATTTTCATGAAATTTGCAGGAACAATGTGTTGTTATCTGAAGTTATTTTATCCGAGAGATTTTTTGGAAATTCCTTTCTGGTGCCAAGTTACGGACAGTTTTCTGATTTTAAAATGACATTTTGTTCGCGGATAATCTAAAGAACGGTAAAAGATATCACTGTGAAACTTTCAGGGATTATAGATCGTGATAAGTACTATCCAAGACGCGATCTTTTGTACGTCGTCTCTACTTCCTGTCGTAACGGCATGCAAAGAAAAAAGTCGAATTTTTAAAACTTTTTTGTTTTTCAATATTTTCAAATGATATTAGTATGGTTGATAGAAACATTTATTATTAGGCTGAATATATAATTTGTTTGTAAATTGCTGAATTCGAACTCGAGATATTAACATTCAAAAGTCTGAAGCGGGACCATAATGGCGGCGGTCTCTGTCAATTCCGACATTTCGCAATAGGGGTTTACAGAGGCAGCCGAGCGTTTGCTTGAACGAAAGTTACATAAGGAGCAATGAAATGTGTAGGGATACTTGGATTGTCACGTCGTAGGTTCGTTGCAGTTCTATGTCAAACTACATTTATAATCCAATGTATCCTTACAAGTCTTTTGGAATTGGTTTTGGTTGTTTCACAAAGTAGAAATAGAAAAGAATTAATGTTCAAATTAAGTACAATATCTACTAATTTTTGTTTTGCATCACGGAAACACATAGCTTAAATCATAGTTATAATAAATATTTTTAAAAACAATATTTATAGTAAGTACAAAACGTGACCAATGTTTTCCAATGCACACTTGTGTCATATTTGAAGCTCGCCTGGGCTCGAAAAATAGACTCACAAGTATCTCGCAAAATTTGACACGTTTTCTTTGATATCTTTATACCTGTAAATTTGGTTAACAGATATGTAATAAAAGTTGTTCAGAATAACAAGTTTTTTCATTTAATAAGAAGAAAATGGGTCTGACCCCTCAAATAAGGGGCCTAGAGGGACAATAACGTTTCAATTCATAACTCTTTAACTATCAAGATTCTGTTATATATTTCTAAAAGCAAAAATGTTTTTCTTAACAATCTACAACAAAACATTGAAAAAGTATGATCATACGTTACGTTAAAAAGGGCCATAAGGAGCCAAGATGCTGAAATTTTTGCTTCTTTTTATCTCCAAAAGGAGAAATATTTTGATAAGGAGTATTGAATAAGAGATCTTTAGAATCGTATTTTAAACAATATACAACAATTCAATTTTTGCAAAAACCGCCCCATTAAGGACTTGAAGGGCTGGCCTCTATATATTTCTATCATGCATAGCTAAA
>NW_026924362.1:0-23808 GCF_032062105.1 Saccostrea cuccullata
GAATTAATGTAGGTCGCTACACTCACGGTTATTTCCCGAACACAAATAAAAGTTGGTTTATAGTATCTCTGTGTTTCATGTCTCTTAAAAAGACTTTTGGAGAATAAAAGAAATGATACAGTAATACTTCCATACCTTGGGGCTAAGAAGGAAATACTGGGACCTGGATCTCTGGCAGACTGTTTTTACCACCAACTCAAAGACTTTCCTTTCATTAACTGGGTCCATACCCTATTACAGAAAAGTAGATTTAAGATAACAGATAACATTTGTTATATTACATACTTCATGTTTATGCATTCTTTCAAGTTTCATAATATCAAAACCTTCCAGTATAGTTTGCTACTTTTCTTCTATGAAAAACTGATCCTTTTTTTGAAAATTATGACATCTACTTAGTATGCAAGTTACAGTTAATGAACTCCTGATTCAGTGGTATTTTTAAGCAGTTAGAGTAATCTGCCCTTAGATCTTAAATGAAAAGCACATAATCTTCTGTGCAATTTTCCATTTCTCATCAATTCAATCATTCTCAACATTTTTATAATCCCTGATTCTGTGGAATTTTTATGCGTTTAGAGTAACCTGCCCTTAGATCTTTGACAAAATATACTCTACTGTGCAATTCTCAATTTCTAATCAATTCCCTTCTAATGTAAAGATAAACTAGAACTGTCCAATAGGGACAAATACCCCTGCTGTGTTTTTTCAGAGTAGGTGCCAATTCACAATATTTTATGGATCTATTAAGAGGTGTTCACTATTGTCTTAAAACAAATCGAGTGAAAATATAATTGCATGCTCATTAATTTTTTTTCAATTTATGAATCTAAGGTGCAACCAAATAAAACATCAATACTAATACACTGTAACAGTTTTTTTTTAATTTCATTTAAAAAAGAAATAGCAATTATTTGTCATGCTACTCTGAAAAATAATTGTTGAAAAAAGAAATATTATACAGAATCAAATTAATCTTTATAACTTTATATCAAATTCATTTTAAAAATAATAAAGTGTCCAACACAGCATGATACTCCAGTCAAATATTGTTCATTCAATTAATATAAACAGTTTAGAATGTGAGGAAATCATGGCAACCTTTAAAAGGATTTCCATAATCTTTTTTTCCTTTTGATATTTGTTTAAACATCTCCTGTGGTGTAAGCATTAATTATAACAAATAATCACCAAATGGTTGCATTATAGCTTGAAAAATGCTCCTCCCCCACAAACAAACACATGTGCATATATCTTTCATGTGGGACATGATGCTCTGAAATTTGTTACTTGATATTTTAATTCTTTTTTTAATATATCAATTTAACTAATTAGTATTAAAAACTTAATCTATAACAAATTGATTTTAGAAATAGAAGGCTGGCCATCAAATGACATATGCTATTTAAACTGACCAGCAATTCCTCTGTCTAATTCCCAAAGGACCTTAATTAGAGATAACAGCTAACAGAAATGATTGAGACAGCTAGCTTTCCTACATTGAACTCATTAATTAATCTTTGACTGGATGCATGTCCACTGATAAATGTGAAGGGATGCAATTTTCTGTTATCAAAATTCTCCTTGACCAGTGCTTGATAATTTTACCCTTGGAAGAGGTAGATTATCTCTTATAAAATAACATTTGATATGGATTGCTGTAAAGTATATAATGAAAAAATATTATTTTCTTAATTTAACATTTTTTAAACAGGGATACAGAAACACTCTTACATTTTTGGGATTGTGTAATTCAATAGTAAAAGATTGGTTTCTTTTTAAAATTTCACTTAAATTAAAGGTCACGGTGACCTTAAAATAGGTCGTGACACACCTTCTACCCAAGATGCATAAACTGTCCAAGTTTGATGATTGTCAGTCTAATAGTTTTCTAGTTATGAGCCAGACAAAACCATAAAATAAAAAAGAAAAAACACCTGTAAAATGCAGAAAAATTACCCAATCATGATGAAAATATCAGGTGCACAACTTCATATGGTGAATAATAAGTGTACAAATTTTCAGACAAATCCATCCAATAGTTTCTGAGAAACGGTCTGGACAAAATCTTGTCTACAGACAGACAGACAGCTAGACAGACAGACGGACATGCTGATTCCAATATACCCCCCTAAACTTCGTTTGCGGGGGTATAACAATAATTTATTTTCTTTCATTCGAAACTAAAAATCATAAAAAGGGCTGTACGCTGCGGACATACCTGATTGATTTCGTCGACACACCTGAACGGACACTTGGCCAGCTCCTGGAGGGCCAGTAAATACAGGACGGTAGCCACGCTCCGCTCCCCACCACTCTGGTGGTGCATGTTCAGCTCCCTCAGCTGCTCCGCGTCGCGGTATTTCACCTTGATCCTCACCCCATACTTCTCATAATCCTCCTGAAATGAAAAATAGGTGTTATTATTTCCATATATTAACAAATTACAGGGTTGAATCAACTGTTTCCAGAGGAAAGATGGGGGTGTTAGGGGTTGTGAAGTAAAATGAAATCAGGAACTTTTAATGCTTGTAGATAAATCGAGTTTCACAGCACAATTTTTATAAAAAAAAAACTTCTGTTAAGGGCAGGCATGCCATGTTCACCCCTTAATTATAAATAGAAGTCTTTAATTTTTCTCAAATTACAACAAATTAATTCCGCACCTCGTTAGCGGGAACACTGAGATCCACCTCCCCAGCACAGTTCATGCAGGAGAAGAAGTATCCGAAGTTCTCGTTGATTTTTTCCATCAGTTCTCGTAGAGGCTCCAGCCACTGTCTCTTGATCTCCTCAATCCTCTCCTGATGGCCGCTAATTTCTCTTTCACGATTTTCTATCTCTGTTTCTAATTGGTTGATCTCAGTCTTGCGGGTGCGGTATTCTTGCACAACCTAGAGGACAACAAAGAAGGAATATCTTACACTTACTGTCATTAGTAACTGTAAACAAACTTTTCATTACTTACAGTAAACTCTGTTATAACGAAGTCACTGGGACCTGTGTAATTATTTCGCTATAGCCATAATTCATTACATCCGTGTAAGGAATTTGAAAAATTTTTCATAGTTGGGGATCCAAGAAAACTTCACTATGTCTGTGAATTTGAAATATCCATGTTCATGCTAAACAAGTTTTACTGTACTGTAAAGAAACTTTTCATTAGTTACTGTTAACAAATTTTTAATCATGTGCTAAAAATATCTGTGAGTTTACGACTTACTTTATCTTATGAATATCAATTGCTTGTTGTACTTGTTGTCCTATGTACTTACCCTTTCGTCAGTTTGATACAGTGAGTCTGCCCTGGCCTCTTGTAAGTGTATCTCCTCATCAATCTCTTCCACTGTATTACCAATTACGTTCTTAAATAACTGCAAATAAAAAATACATCATATAACACAATGGTTTATCATCAGCTATCATCTGCATTTTGATTCCACCTTATACATGAAGTATTAATTTAATAAATTTTCCCCCTTGAATTTCAGGGTGTCAATTGCTTAATTACTGCAATATAAGATTCTTTAACTAATCACATTCTATCTATAACTCCTGTACCAAGTGTACTGGAGTTTCACTTAGGCCATATAAAATTGAAATCTTGGTTCTCAGGCCCGCGCGCATCTGTTTTGAGGTAGCCGCATTGCCGATTTTATTGTATTTTTGATAAAATAAAAAGTTGGTATTGCGGAGACCAATCCGGGAAAAAAAATTCCGACCTCATTTGTTTCGTAGTTTAGTATTCAAATATCACTTCCGGTAGCCATTTACAATGAGATTTTGGCTATTTCGTTTGAAAATACATTCGAGGACATTACCATGATTACCTACGATGTTTACACGCTGTTAAGCAATGGATAAAGCAGAAATTTTGACCAGAAATGGAAAGTATATCTGTGATTAAAAAAATTATCTTTATGTTAAAGAAAATTCGGAAATTAAAATAAAAAAAAAATACCTCCCTCATCTACTTTATTGCCAATAAAATGAAAAATAAAATGCCGCCCTCCCGCATCTGTTTTGGAGAAAATTGGCCTGAGAACCAGGGAATTAAATTTAGATAGCCTTATCATCATGACAGAGATTTCAGAGTTGTCCCTCTTTGAAAACAATTTACCACACACAAAAACAATGTTGCACAAGTTAAATTGATGCAAAGCATCAAATCGGCCGCAAACAAAATTTAGCATTTCAAAAAATACTTTCACAAGTTCTAAAAGCATCCATGCAAGGAAAACAGGGACGTAGCATCCGGGGGGGCCAGGGGGGGGGGGCTGCCCCCCCCCACTTTTTTCCCCAACATAACCTTTACTATAGTAAATGTTCATTGATAGGATGGTTGGCCCCCCCACTTTATAACCATAGTATAGTGATAGCAAGGATTGTAAGGAAAAAATTGGAAGTGATAGTAATTTTATTTTTTTTTTGCTTGTCAACTTTTTCAGGTAAGTAAAAAAAAAATTTTCTCAGGTTGGCCCCCCCACTTTCAAAAACGATGCTACGTGTCTGGAAAATACAACTTATTCAAAGCTGAAATAGTTATCTTTTTTTATTCCAGACTGTCTTCAAAGTAAAATAAATTAAATAAATAGAAATTTTAG
This sequence comes from Saccostrea cuccullata, assembly GCF_032062105.1. Taxonomy (NCBI): domain Eukaryota; kingdom Metazoa; phylum Mollusca; class Bivalvia; order Ostreida; family Ostreidae; genus Saccostrea; species Saccostrea cuccullata. The sequence goes on from NW_026924362.1 coordinate 4,605, forward strand.
TGCATTTGTTCTACAAATGGATTCATCAAATAATAGTCATATATAAATGATAAGAATTTATCGCCATCAAAATGAAGATGCAGGCCTCAAGATGAACCACGTGCTGATACCCTGGATCTTTGTCACGTGATAATGCCTATGGTTTCTGCAGAAGAGGGCTGAGGCTATGCTGCAAGGCACAGTGCAAAATGTACAGAAATTATCTATTGTTTCGTTTGCAGCTTTAGCATATTCAGGACAATTTTTACTACTTGAACAAATTTTTTATTTTTATTTACCATGCACTTTTATCACGTCATTTTTTTCCGGAAAATCGTGACGATTTGCTTTCAAATCTTGTACACTCTCAGGGTGGGGAGTACCTATTATAAACTCTTTTTATATAACCATAAATTATCAATCGTCTGAAGAGAAATTACAATGAAATTGAAACGTAATTACAACAATTAATACTTACATTAAAGCAAGTTTTTAAAATATTTTACTCATGATATAACACATGTTATCATTTAAGAATTATTTTATTCTACAAATCAAAAAATAACGTCTCATTTCCCCATGTGCACATTCTAACACAATCACAAATAGATCGGCCGCTGCTGCGGCCGATAATAATCAATGACAGATGTATTTAGTGACCTTCAGAACAAAGGTTTGTTTACATTACATTATACTCTGAGGGTAGATAAATTACATATAACTTCAAAATAAGGCATAAACAAGTTTTATATAATGAAAAGATGTTGACACACACCACGCCATATATTCTCTGATCATCATGATAATAGCAGTCAGATTCAAAATATTTTTCTTTTACCGAAATAAAATTAATTTCAATTTTTAATATTATGGTCAAAATGAACAGCTGTAGATGATATGACTGAATGGGTCTTGTCATTCCTAAGTCTGAGTGTACTCACCGCCCTGATTTCCTGAGATAACTCCTCATTATCCGCTGTCCCTGTGGCTTTCTTGGCTATAGATAACAATCTTTTGGCCTTGTCTTTAATTTCTCTCACTCTCTCTTTAGCTTCCTCAAACTCCCTCTGTGAATTAAAATCATACCAATTACTTCACAATAGGCAGTTTAATCAGTCTCATTTAGTAAATATTACAGCAGACAATTGGATAAGATGCAAAACTCCAAACCCCTTTACAATTTTTTTTTAAATATTTGATGTGTGTGCACAATTTTAAACTGCTTCTTAAATAATTAGGAGGCAATATTGAATGACAGAATATATCTGCCCCCTTTGTCCCTTAAAAATAAGAAAAGAAATTCTTTAGAATCCAATAGTCAGATTTCATGCCGCAAACTTGTCAATGATTTAGGGACAGAGGTTACATTAAGTGATCAGAATTAATAACGGTCTTTATATATCTTACCTCCAGGTCTTGTAAGGAATGGGACTGTTCTCTCTTGGCATCCTCCAAGCTCTGAAGGTCTCGTACAATGGAAGCATGCTTCAGACTTAACCGGACTTTACTTATACTGAGACTCAAACATTCCTGAAAACAAACAAGCATCTTTTATAAAGTTTACCTACATTATAATTTTTTTGCTTTTTTGCTGGTATACAAATGTTGAAAATGTATTTTGAACTATATTTTCAAATTCACTGTAATTTTCATATTTGTTAAGCTGTAATATTGTGAAATTTTTCATATTTTTTTAGGGCTTCAATATTTGTAGATTTCAGAGATAACCTTTATCTAGTATAAATTAAGAACCTAATGTAAAATCTTCAATAATGCAGCACACATTCTGCAAAACTAATTTCTGATGAATTGTATATATCAATCTTTTCTGGCTATCTATTTTCTCATACTATTCATTAATAACTTTGTGTGGATAAATATTAAACTTCTGATCAGTCAAAGTTATGACACACCATCAGGTTTAATTAAAGTTTGTACCATGCATGACATTCTAATGATTCTCATTTATACAAAATTATAGCCCTGACAAGAATATTTTTTTTCTGCCAGTGACCTTGAACTTGCCAGAATGACCTTGTAAACAAAACTTGTACCTAGTATGAATCTCCAAATATTCTTGATTACAGACTTAGAGCCTACACAAGAATTTGAAATGTTTTAGCTTAGAGACCTTGAACTTGCATCAATAGCCTTGAGTCAAGGTCATGAAATCCCCTTAGCTCATACACAATCGGTTAACAATACAAAGTACATTGTAATATCCAAGACTTGACTGCATGAACAAACAAATAGATAAACAGTGACTCCAATAAATTCTACAAACTTTGTTTGCAGAGGGGGTATAATAAATACTCAACTGACTGTCACTAATGATAACAATACAGTTTGTATATATCTATTTGAAGCTCATAATAAACTACTGATGATTACAAAGACTATAACAACATTCAATTTACACTTCTTTACATAAGCAGTATGTCTGGAAAACAGTACAAGTCTTTGTTACTTTGTTTCTTTGTTGAATGTACCAGTATAGAGAATTTTTCATTCATATTGAGACCAACTTTTTTTTTATATAGGGCTGTACATTTAGACTTGTCTTAGCTTTAAGGGCATTTGAGGAATAAGGGATCTTTGCTGTGTCAACACCTACCACTTCATCAAAACTTGGTTTATTGGTTTCATTCAAAGATCTCCACGTACAGCAGTGGGATTCTGGCCCTCAACATAAAGATCTAATTCTTACTCTGTGACTCTAGAGCAAATGCTAAAACCACTTCATAACACAAGCGACAATGCCTAAGAGAAGGCTACCTGTTACTATGCATGGAAAGTAGAACCAAACAAAAATTTACTTTGATCTTTCAAAAGTTGAAATAGGTATATTAAATCTTTATATTTAAGCTTTGTGTGAGAAGTAAAAGCTACTGTCAATATACATGTATAACAGAAGAAAGGAAGAGCATCACCTCTCGTGAACGAAACACAAGAGGGCTCCAAAGAACAGGCTTCTGGGCCTCTATTTACATTATACATGTGGGACAGTGAATGTGGGACTCTTCCCAGCCCAGACTGTGGGGCAGAGACAAAGTGGTCCCTAAGAGTCTGTCTGCCTCAACCAGTGACACAAGGTTAACACAACTTAGTGGAGTAGTTATTCCTTCAATTTCTTAAGACAATGTGATCCCTAAGTGTCAGTCTGCCTTAACCAATGACACAACACAAATTAAGGATGTCCTTCAATTTCTTCAGACAAATTGATCCCTATGCACCTGTCAGCCTCAATTGGACAGACAACTTACAGTTAATAGTGTTTCTTTTAATTTTTTATAGCTATAGTGGTCCTTAATGCGTCTGTCTGCCACAACTGTGGATGGGGACACAACCTACCTTTGTGTTATCCTTCATTTTCTGCAGACAGACACACATTTTAACATTCAGCTCCTTCTTTTTCTTGTCTGTGGCCTCTTTCTCAGCATCCAAGTCTATTGCCTCGGCCTCCTCATTTTGTATTCTACAGAAAGTTAATTATAATACAAAATGATGGGAAATTCAATTAATTTCAATTAATAACTATTATATTTATTCATAAAGTTTTGTAAAAATAACAATTTTTGTTCAGGAAATGTGGAGGAGGGGTGCAAGTTCTCTGCTTTAATGCATTACTTTAAGAGCATAGAGGTAGTCTTAATGTACCCTGATCATTCACTACTGTAACAGGAAATTGCAAAAGGTTTAAGAAGATAAAAAACATGACAATCGGAGTTCCTCGGAAGGCTCGTACCTTGCACACTAACCTCGGTGATTCAGTCATGTGATCTTATTTGAATTTCATTCAAATGTTATACATTTGAAATTAGAGTTACTTTGTGGCATGTCCAAAACTATATTTTTGCTTTCAAAGACTACTAACATAAGGTTGTTATAGAGCGAAATATGAAAGGAGTGATAAGACAATTTCCAGCGGAGAAATGCATCATCCTGATGCCTATTCCTCCACCAATCACATCCAAGGTTTGTATGGAGTGTAGCAGAGAGTCAACCAAGGATTACCAATGGATAAAATGCAATTAATTACATTATCTTTATAAATTTTCAAGTTTTCTAGTGTTTATAAATTAAGATAAAACAATAGAATTAATTCATTTAGTACAGATTCTATTTTGCTTTTTTTATTTAAAAAAATTTTGCCTTTCTCAATTCAGACCAAACCATTAAAGTAGCATCTAAAAATTTTTTTAGCAAGATGGATGATTGTTCTCTGGATTTTCAAAGCACAGTGTCAAAAATATTATCCAGATACAAACACATTGAAAGTTGCAGCAGACTGTGCAGCAGATAGATAAGTTACGCAATTACAAAACATAAAAGCAACTTACTATAAATGTATTATATTTGGTGCGTTCAATTTTGGCAGAAATTGATTTTCACACTTCGTCTAGCTAGCATATATTTTCATACATTCTTATTTATGAGTATATGTGCTAGACATTTAGTGTTGTCCTTGAATTAGCGGAAGCTTCTTTCCGCAAAAGGCGCTAAAAAGAATACACAGCCGTTTACAGTATGTTGGAATAGAGCCATAGAGAAAAAGAAGCTATGTTTGTTATCTAGAAAATATTCCTAAATCTGTGCTAATTGTGAAGACTGGATAAGCTTGGTACAGGTAGAATGATAGCCATTGAAGTAGTTCTCCAATTAAAATGACCTGTTCATTCATATTTTCCTACTGGTCAGGGTGATTGGTTGACCCAAATTTTACTTTATTTAGTCTTAATTTTTTATCAAAATATTGGTTTATAATATTTCTGATACTCACTCCAGTGACCTAATTTTTACAGCAAAACTCCTAATAAATGATATGCCATTCCAACTGAAAGATTCTTTGAAATACCTGTACATTAGATATGAGTCAATGTTTTATTTTCTTCACCTTTGTTTCTTGGAGTCAATTTGAGATTGTAGCCTTTTCTTCTTGTCCTTTAACTGGGAAAGATTTTTCTGGAAAGCAAATATTAATTTTTTATATATATACATGTACTGTACAAGTAAGTTTAGCACAAAAATTTAAGAAAAAGAAGCTAATTAATTTTTAAAATCAGGATTTAAAACCTAATCAGCCGCTGCTAATTAACCCCGATTTCTATCCCACCTTCTGTTCTCGGAGTTTGTTCATCTTGGTGTCCAGCTCCTGTGATTCCTGCTGTAACCTTGTGTAGGCAGCCTCCTTCTCTCTCCTCTGTTCTTGACAACTCTGCAATTCAAGATTTTATTTAAAGAAATGATTTAATATGCATAATGAAAATCTCTTGTTTTATTTATGATTGGTGATGATTATTTCATCATTATAGTGGCTGCTTCTCAATTCACAAATCTGGTGCAAGGCACCAAATACAGTCAAATCTCATTATCTCAAATTAAAGTAGAAAGGACCAAGAAAAAAATTTCTGAGATATCCAAGGATTTCAGATATTAGAGGTAAAATATTTTTTAAATTATATGTTTGGGACTTACAAGTCACTTCTACATATCCATGGTTTTCAAGATGTCAGATTTTTTAGATATCAAATTTTAACTGTAGTTGAGAGCATTAATAAAGGATTGGAAAAGCAGGAAACCTGTTGTTTTAGCATCTACAGAATCTCATCCATTTCTCATATGAATAGCCTCATTACTTTGTTAGAATTTAAATACAGTAATCTCACTGCCAAAGTCTTACTTTGATATACAGTTGAACTTTGATATCTTGAACTCCAATATCTCGAATACCATGGATACGTGGAAGTGATTAGGAAGTCCCAATTACATATTCCTGTAGTATTTTACTCTTGATATCTGGAATCCAAGGATATCTCAAAGTTTTTTTCTCAGCCGTATCGGCTTCGAGATTTTGTAGTTTGACTATACCTATAATCTTGTTTTGACACTTACCCTGATCTCATTGTCGAGTTCTTTTTGACACTTACCCTGATCTTATTGTTGTGTTCTTTTTGACACTTACCCTGATCTTATTGTTGAGTTCTTTTGACACTTACCCTGATCTCATTGTTGAGTTCTTTTTGAAACTTACCCTGATCTCATTGTTGAGTTTCTACTTTATGACACTTACACTGATCTCATTGTTTAGTTTCTACTTTATGACACTTACCCTGATCTCATTGTTGAGTTTCTACTTGATGACACTTACCCTGATCTCATTGTTGAGTTTTTAGTTTTTGACACTTACCCTGATCTCGTTGATGAGTTCATTTTGACACTTACCCTGATCTCATTGCTGAGTTTCTACTTTATGACACTTACCCTGATCTCATTGTTGAGTTTTTAGTTTTCGACACTTACCCTGATCTCATTGTTGAGTTTCTACTTTTTTACACTTACCCTGATCTCATTGTTGAGTTCTTTTTGACACTTACCCTGATCTCGTTGTTGAGTTCTTTTTGACACTTACCCTGATCTCATTGTTGAGTTCTTTTGACACTTACCCTGATCTCATTGTTGAGTTCTTTTTGACACTTACCCTGATCTCATTGTTGAGTTCTTTTTGACACTTACCCTGATCTCGTTGTTGAGTTCCTGGATTCTGGAGGCGTCCACTGAAGCAGACATCCACTGGGGGTCCCTGTTCAAGTCAAATCATAGTCCAATTACTATGCATACAGTGTCATTAATTAAAGAAAGATAAAAGTTTTTTGGCCTTTAATGTGTTTAAATGTTAAATTAGTAACAATATTTTTCATACTTTTGAAACACCATACTTCATTAAAAATTATTCTGTAATGTGAGGATCATAATGGTCAACCAAACATAGATTTCTTTAAAACCTAACTTTATTTCCCTGTACGATTTCTGGTTATGTTCATGTACTTACAGGTTGTTATTTTAACAGCAATTTGTCTAGTTGACCTAATGAGGGTAGACCTGAGGCCTGTTTAACAGAGGGAACGTTTGCGAGTGCTCGCCAAAATTCCTTATGCCTCCAATAAAAAACATTTGCAAGTGCTCGGTCTGTTGAACAGGCCTCTAATGAGAGTACACTGTACAGATCAGCAATGACAAAGGGCCTACCTGATTTTGGTGCTTCTGGAAGACACAGATTTGTCATACTTGGATACTCGACAAGTGTACTGCAAACATAAAAATAAACATATTTTTAACAAGTAATCAACATAGCTCTTCAACTCCACCAAAATCATGCAGTGAGACAAAGTACCATATAGCAGGTTATTTTTGCGGGGTGCTAATTTTGGCTTATTTTGGCATTTTAATTACACCAAAATTATTGTCATACCTATGAGGAGGCAAAACGCCAAATTTTACACCTGCCAAGAAAACCTGCTATACGGTAATTTATATCAGTACATGTACATGTATACCTTTCATAAATAGAAATATTTTTGGGAGAATTCAAAACAGAACAAGGGAATTCTATTCAGTGGGAACAATTACACATGCTTCAAATGTTCTTATATTATGAACAAATGCAGCCTACAGACCTGGTACTCGTCAGTGTAGAAGGTCCTCAGCTCCGGACATTTTCTTTTGATGTCCTGCACCAGATCTTTGGTGCGTCGGGTTCCGACCGGGATGTTGTGGATGTGATACTGAGCACAGAGATAGCGTCTTACTCCATCCGCACACACAATGTAATCCGTCAGGTAGTTCACAAAGCCAAACTGACTGTCAAAGGAAATTAGGATTGACAAATCTTTCTAATTATTACAAGCTATGTAAATTAAACAAGAGAAGGTGTCAAACTGCTAAACGCACATGAGATCTTGGTTTAAAACTACAATAATCTCTTAACAACTTTGTCATGAACATCAAACTGCCAGTACTTTTTCAAGTGTACACACGTCACAGTAATTCAGTAGTTCAAAACTACAACATGTACACTTGATTCTTATGTCATAAGATGGACAACTCTGATGTAATTTTTGTAGAATCAACTTGTTCAAGAAAAAGAAAATCCTACCCCTGAGTGTAAAGAATTGAGAAAGCATAATTATCTCACCCTTGGAAGAAGGCATGGCCCTTCATTTAATCAAATTGCCAAGTTTGGTTGAAGTTGGCCCAGTGGTTTTTGAAGTCAAAAAGGTGAAAAAGGACAAGATAGGGTAACAGCCAAAACTGGCCTTTTATTTGATGTAAAAATCAGAACACTGGTAAATTTGTAATAGTTTGTAGTTAAGAACTTAGTCATACACTGATGCTTTCTTTCAAACCAGCACTTGTTTTGATTCAAAGCTTACATGGAGGTCACAAGATGGTGCAGAAGTTAAGGATATTTTCCAGAATTCCTCAACTCTGGTGGAATTTCGTAATATTTGAGATACTTGTTTCTTTCAAAAACATAGAGCATAAGCTTGCCTATCTGAGATTTTCACAAACTGCATCTGATAAGTGTATAAAATATATAAATTTGGTAGATAAGCAAGCTTGTGCTCTATGCTTTCTGAAACAAACTGTGCTGTAAAACTGATGAAAATTTGCATTAAAAAAAAATTGATTTATATGTATTCTCTGACCTCGCTGTGAATTCTGTGTATTTCAAAATTTAGAACCAATACTCATTTTGCCAGGGATGACAACAGATTTTAAACTGTTGCATCATTCTAAAAGACACCCAAAATCAGGGGCCAAAAAGGGGTCTTACCCTATCTTGTCCTTTACAAAGACAACTACGACAAGAATGACAATGATGAAGACAAATGACAATGAACAAATTTCCATCAAAAAAACCCATGTGTCACATGTGTCAGGAGAAAACAATTATCTTTCATAACAGAAATCTATAAATGTAAATAATTTTTTATTTCAATAATCCTGAAGAAAAATAGCCCTCTTCCAGTTTTCTTAGAGGAGGTAATTATTACTCTTAAGGTCAAGATCTAGTAAATGAAACGTGCCTACAGATTTATCAAACTTGTGAAATAAATTCCTTTATTGATGCTTTACAACTTTAGCTTGGTCAAATTTGTTGGTAAACAACATGAAAAACTGTATTTCAAACTGTCATTTTCAATGAAAAATTAAAAAAAACAATCATGAATATGGGAGTTTTTTTCATATTCGACAAAGGAAATGTATCCAGACTGCCTACAGTCTCTCAGAAAATGATAATGTATGTTCGTGGCCTCTTCTTTAAATCAATATCAAATTTAATATAGGTATCCGGTTTACTTTTCATATGATTTCAAATTGAATGTCATGAAAATATCCTATTTTCTACATAAGTACGGGAAAAAGAAAGTTGAAATTGATTATGACGTCATAATGGATCTAGCACCAAAAAATTAGTCTAAAGTTATTTACTAGACCTTGACCTTAAAGACGTACAACACACTGGGGGAGATAACTCTTGCGATTTCAATTGAACGTTTGACGTGACGTCAAATTTAACGTCAAAAATAAAGCGTCAAAACGACGAGTAAAACGATCCCGATGTATATCAATCATGAAAGAAAATTGGGATATGGGGCTTGGCTGTGATTGTGCGTACCATACTCAATCAATAAGTATTTCTTTTAATTAACCCGATTAAACTCCGGAAAAAGCAAGACATACAATACCATCCCTTAATGTTTATTTCATTTCATTTCATATACAATAAATTGTATTTTTGATCATTTGAAGCGCAGCATATTTTTATTCTAAAAATTTTATTTTACATTGCCGAAATTCTCGTTATGTACAATTGGCTATATAGCATTCCGATTAATGGTCTTCATTACAATTTGTGCATTTACGATATAAATATTGTTTTTCTTCTTTAATTAAATAAAACTACAATAAATAAACAAAAAAACTTTTTTTACAATGTAAAATCGATGTTGTTCTCAGACCCTTACTGATCAAAGAGGAACAACTCTGAAAATGTAGGAGATGTTTATTTTCCTCCCTTTATTCACGGTTCTCCACAGAATCAGATACATTTACAGCAAGACCTGATAAATCCGAGAATTGAATACTGTAGACCTCATATACACAATGTAAGTATAGAATTGAAAAGCATTGTTCACTTGTACTGAAATTATCTGCATTAATGAATATCCTATTGCAGCAAATCATTTGACTTTCTGTCAACAATGTCGGTTCGCATTTCCTCGAATCAAAACAAAACGTAGCCTGTAAGATTAAGTGCGATTTTATAAAAATTGAAATAGATGAAGAGTTTCGTGTTTGATATTTTGAAGTTAATGTGGATGAATACGGAATTTTCATTTTAACTTTAGAAGCGACGACATTGAAAGAAATGCGTACACTATCGTGAGGGGTGTACAAAATCAACATATTCAAGTTAAACAAAACTTGAATTCGTATCCAGGTTTCATGTGATATGGAATGCATAACGCATACATATATGGACTAAACACAAATCCTTCAGTAATTTTTTCCTGATACATATAAAAAGAGTAGTCAATATTTATTCTGCATTCATGAATTTTAAAAACTAATGCATACCTCCGGGATTCAAATGACGAAATACCAGTATATTTGCACTGTAAACGACGTTTCGTCAAACGCTAATGGTCTGCGACGCAAAAAAGGAAGGGGTGGGGGTGATAGGGGTATTCAAAAATTGCCTAAAATCTACATTTAAATACGCTTTACATATGAGAACTTTTAAATTTGTAAGTTAATATATTTTTGAAGCAAAAGCAATATTCCAATTTAATTTTTTTAATATGTATTTGTAGATTCATATAATAAAGTGATCGACCCCCGTCTGAAAGACGCGAGGGAACGTGATTTATTGAGAAAGGGGGAGGGGGTAATTTTCCGCTATTAAATCAAAACTGGTCGTACAAAAATTATACAAAAAATTATGAAGATTATTTTTACTACAGCTACCTAAAGAAAGTTTTTTACCAAAATTAAACGACAGGTTTTTTCACAAAAAAATTTTGAATTTGAAAAATACGCAATTTTCAAGGCTTAGATAATTCATAGTTTTTCAGTTTAAGGTCTTTAAAAATTATTTTGATGGTATGTATATCAAAAAGATGACTATGTTTTTGTGTTAAATGGTTAAGGGAATAAGCCAATGAAATTTGACATTTATATCTAACCTGGCTTTTTTGAAAATCAAGGTTTAAGTAGTTCATTGATTAAAAATTTTCTCTCCTTGTAAACAACTAAAGGGGGGTAACTTTTGGAAGTTCCTGTCCAAAAACCACTCGAACGATTTTGTCCAAAATGTGCATACCTGCAGTAGATATAGTCATGTACTAAATATACAAAAATAACGAAAATTAAACGACAGGAATTTTTTGGGGTAGGTGTGTTGTACATCCTTAAGCAAAACATCATTACCATCCCTAAAATAAAAGTTCCATCTCAAGAAATCTTGGAAAAGTTATGTAATTGTGCAGTTTTATGTGTTCATGATTAAGTTTTTAATAGAGTATGTAATTACTTTTTATTCTAATATTCAATCTTTGAAAACCAATAGAGTCTAAGCTGTAATTCACCATCAATGAATGAATGATCATACCTTAGAATGTAAAAGAGTAATTACTGCTTCAATTAATAAACAAAAATTTAATCGGGAATGATTATAAATCAGACAGTGATCATCAATAATTATCAATTTATCATCTGTTTTAACGTACTAATTATCACATGATAGTATCAGGAAGTGCAAACAGTCCCCATATTTCCCATCATTACCAACTATTGTTGCGAATAATTTTCTCCTGTTAATCACAAATTAAGCAGTTTCCTGATCCCTTTTCCCAATGTTAACTACATACTTTTTTTCCTCTCTTGCTTTGTCAAAGAAAGATTGCTTTGTTTGGAGTTAGTAACTTTTCCTATACATTTCCATTCTAAGTTTTACTTTTAAATTTTGGTCTTCTTCTGTCTCAAAATGTAAGGAACATTTATTTGAATCTGTGTAATGTGTTTATACTGTAGCTGTTTGTCTGTCAATCATTTTTATGCCCCGGATCGAAAGATCCCAGGGGTATATAATTTTTGTCCTTTCTACATGTACATAATTATGCTTTTGCAAGACACAGGTCACAAATTCCATAGCATTAAATGGTTTCCACATCATAAGACATTTCTGAGTTTTTGTAGAAGGATTTTATATTTTGTAACTTGCATAATATTAAATATCAAAATATTCTTGATACTTATCTCTATCTTTTAACCTTTAAAATTTTCCTCTTATTAGAATGAAAAAATATTGATACTAAGATAACAGATACACCGTAATTTGAAGTCATTACAGTGAAAATCCCTATTAATAACTCCTGGTATTATGATGTCACAAGTGTCATTTTCTGAGGAGATAATGGTAGGGTGTTAAATAGATTAACTCTACAATATGGACTTAAACACAGGAATAATTTACGCTAAATTAGTACAGAAAAACTTCTGAGGGTTTCAATTTTTTAAATCACTTTCTAGGACACATTATTCACCTTATCTAGTTTCATGATATTTTTAAATAAAAATAATGTTAACTAATGAATTAAAATGACTTTAACCTATGATTAACATTTATGAAAATTACTTTGAATGCCAAGCGGGAAATGAACAAAATGCGATACAGAGGAATGAAAGTGGAACATAATAATATTATTTAAACCTCTGAATGCTCTCTATGCAGAGTACACTTGGACTTTTGTATCTGGGAATTCCAAAGTGTGGATGTCCGTAAAGAAGTGGGCGAGTCAGATTTTTCTCATTAGCTTGGGTTTTATGTTCGATCAGTATCTCAAACTTTTTTCAATGGACTCTCCATGTCCAAGTTATGTAAGATTTACTGAGTCTTAAAAATTTCTATTGAGAATGAACAAGTTGTGCCAGACCTTTGTTTTTTGTTTGTTTGTTTTGGGGGGGGGGGGGGGGGGGTTACCTATAACGAGAGATATTGTGTCTGGCGTTGAAGGCTGCCAGTTGCTGGGGCGGCACTTTCAAGGCGTTCACCCTCAGGTTCTGCTTGTCTCGGACCTCCCTCATAAACACATTGTAATCCTCCGTGTTCTCGAAAATAAACGCCCTCATGTCGTTGGCGCTGATGTGCATCTCGATGAACTTGGCTACTGCGGGAGACGTTGGATTTACCTGAAATATAAATAAAGACACGTCAAATCCTGATTAATAACGATAATTATTGACTTTTTCAAATGACATTTCAAAATTCATCTAGAAATGATTATCACCTGTCCATTAAATGCCAGAGATTTTTTCATTAAAATTTATCAAATGTCAAGTCTGATCCATCTGAACCTTGACAGGCAAGCGAGCACCACATATTAACCTTTTTCTCACAACTGCTTACAACAGGAGGCCCACGGGCTGCAACGCCAACCTGAGTAACTTTTGCTGTTCTTCACCAGACTGTCCAGAAAGCATCTTTCGGTCTTTCATCCAATAAGTCACACACACTACTGGATCAGTTCCATTTACATAAACCCAATACATTTACCATTAAGCTAGAGTACTTCTTAATGATGTGTACCTGTTTCCTATTGACATACAGTACTTACCGAGAGCAACAGAGGCAGATGGACTTGCCCCTGGAATTTGTCCCGATTGTCCTTATACCACATGACAGCATCGTAAGTTGGTTTGTGTCTATTCCTCAACATTTCAAGCTTGCGGTTCTCAATATTCTGAATTTCCTTGAGTTCTTGTTGGAAACCTGTATATAAGTAAAGACAGACTTTTAAAATTATTAAAGAATTACTTAATATCTTTTGTTGCCTTTTTTAATGAAATATATGAAGATAACGAACAGTTTTAAAGCTCAAAGTTCATTAACAAAACAAAATCTGAGTAGAGCAAACAAGGACCTCCAAAACATCAGAGGTGGGATCAAGTGTCATGAACGAGTGAGCATCCCCTTCCCATTAGTCACACCCACCGTGTGCTCCTTGTCATGAATAGGAAATACAGTGGGTTCCGTTTAAACAGATAGTCAGGTTGTCAGAATAATTTTATCCGTATAGCTGAATATTGGAATAGCCGATTGCAATATTTCCGTACAAACAGCAGATCTACAGTACACAAGTAACAATTTCAACAAGGTTGTATTACGTACCTGTACTTTCATTTTCGTTCGATGAATGTACCAAGTCAGGAAATGAATTATTTCACTTAATTTAATAACAAGTTCAATATGATTTTGTATGAATAATTTGTTTTTAATTGAAGTATAAAACTTATTTCTAACTTTATTTATCTATTTAGCACCAGGCACCTGTTTGTTTACATTCATCCCATTCGTTGATGGCATCCATTTTGGAAAACGGAAGTTGATTGAATACATGACTATATTACGTAAACCATTTTTTTCCGGATTGCTGATTAATAAATAAAAAAAAACCTTTATTGTTTCATCTTTACTTGTATGTTATGTCACTTTCATTGATGGATTTAATTTTCAGACGTATATTTATACGGAGTGCATGTGATTTTAATTTTTAAAATTGCACTTAAAAGTGAACACATATTCAACTACATGACCAAGCGCTACCATTTAATAGACAGTCTAATTCTGATAATTTTAATTTAATGTCCAAGCGAAGTGTCATACTCAAACTGAACAGTTCAATAATTAAAATTTCACGCTGAAGAAAATTGCATACAAGCCAATTATCAATGATCTAAATTAACACCCAAGCCGGTCATCACTATTGTTATCAAAACATCGATCTAGTGTGCCCACTGTTAACACAGGTAAGGTGCTGGCGTGTGTTCAGCCGTGACTAATCCCCTCATTATCGTGTCTGGAAGTGTCAAACTTGTGTAAACAAAGGATTTACATACAGAAGGAAGAGGTGTGAACGAGACAATTATTATGAAAATCACTATGATAGGCAAAATTTTTCTATCAGATAAAACGAAAATCCGATATTTTCCTATCAGAATATCAGATGAAATTATTAATAAATATATAAGAAATGGTTTTGTGCTCTGATATTGTATCAGAGTAGCCGAAATATTCGTTTAACCGCTATCCGATTAAATGGAATCCACTGTAATGGAAAAATCTGTCGACAATTCAGTGTGTACAGATATAATGGCCTAACAATTAGTATGACAACAGAGCTGCCAACATTCTGAAATGAAAGATAGTAAGGCGTGGTCCGTGGAAAGCCGAGGCCCCCCTGCCGCTGAAGATGTTTTGTAAATGGACATGCAATCAGAGGAATTTGAGACACGTTTCCATTTTGTTTACTTAAAAACATTGTCATGAATGCGATCAGCCATCTAAAATCGAAACGACGATACAAGCAACCAATGTAAGGATTATAAATATTTAATTATAATAGTAGAAACTGTAGACGACCAGTTATGAAAATCCCAGTATTATAAACTTTGATGGAGAAAAACTGAAATCGGAAGAATATAGAGAAATCGTAAGGCGTATTTTGGATGCTAATTTCGTAAAACTTACGCCAAAATCGTAAGGGTTGGCAGCTCTGTGAAAACAATAGTCAGCATTTGACTTCAAGATAAATTATATTTGCTGACAAGTCATTGTATCGACCATATAACATACGAAATGATGACTTTAAATGAGGCTGTTGATACTCTTGTTTCAGCAACTTGTTTGTCAATAACTTACCTTGTTTTAAAAATTGTTCATACATAGAGCATACTCTTGCGTATCGAATCAACTGAAAGATATAAACCCCATATGCAGGTGATGTAGGTGCATTGCTGCATAGGTAAGGGAAGTTGACGATTAAAAAGTTAATTATCTTGTTTGTCATAAATAAAATATCAGAAAAAATATATATATGGATATCCAACTTTGGTACAAAATAAAATACCTTTGCAAAGCTAGAAATCTCTGATAAGAGGTAGCTCTACTTGTTTGTAATCACATAGAATATAAATATACATTAATTAGTACTAGAAACACATTCAATTGTTTATCGTGTTGACCAAGTGACTGGGGTGACCTAAAGATAAAAATTACCGTCCACTTGTCTTTTGAGGCCCTCGATTTCTCGCCGGACTCGGTCACCATCCTGTGTTAGCACGGTCATTCTCTGGTTTGTTCTCCTCATCTCATTGGTCACCTCCTCCAACTGGACCTGCAAAACAAACCAACTTAATAGGGAAAAATGTTTTAGTACTTCATCTATACACGATAACTTGCACTTCACTTTTCACAACATTTCCAAACTGTACTCCCCCCCCCTCCCCACCCCCTTATTTCTTTTTTTCTTCCAAACTGTTAGTTTACTTTCCCCTTTGTTTGTTCTTATACACAAATTTTCTTAAACTTGTTTAATGACTATGTGTGTATCTAACACAATTATCCCCATGTACATTACAATAGACAAGGGAGTGTAGAGAACTGAACAAGTTGCCAAAAAGACAACAGTTTTTTCAATCTATGATCTTCCAGCAAGATCTTGAACTTTGTGGGGTGTCTGTCCAAATTGTTTTTTTCCCCAAAAAGCAGCTTCATTTCAAATAAGCATTAGAGAAAGCACCATAGTCTAGAATTATGCTTATGAGTTTAATTTCTTTTCTTTTTTTTTTTTTGGTAGTGTTAAAAAGACCCAAAAAATTCACTTCTTTCACTGGTAAGATTGTAAGACATTTCTTCACCTCCGAAAACAATTCCTCTCAAATATTTTTCCCTCAATCATGAAAATGTGACCCTCTGATATTGATTGAAATTTCGTAGTATACTAATTATGGCCATTCATATCAAATTAGCTAAAATCTTAAATGCATGATAACAAGCCTATATCAATTGTGTCTCAACAATAAAACTTGCCTGATAATCTGATATTCACTTTCTACATATATAGCTAAGAATTTAAAACCAGAGCAAGAAAAAAGAGATTTTATTTTAAGTCCGTTAAGCATTTGTTACGTTATCCTCTGTAACTTTCTGACCCACCTGAATATTGGCCGTTTCTACAGATGTCTGAAGCTCCTCTTCTAAAGCCTCCACTTGTCTCCTAAGGTCCACGATTCTACAATGTCACGGTCACTAGGTCAAAGTTCATTTTCTATGATAATTAGGCCAATGAGAATTGATTGAACCAACAAAGACAAAATCAACAGGAAGTGGGCGCACAATTCCGAGTTTGACCTACTTTTGAAAACCCTTAACTTTGGTCATGAGCTGCCATATTGGGCATCAATGTTTCACTAACACTTGTGTTTTGGCTGGAACTTCTTATAAATGACCTAATTGAAAGACATCTTTTTTTCACAATATGCAAATGCAATCTACCTTCTTTTTCTACTCTCTTCTTCACTTTCTTTTTGCTTGAGAAGATCTTGAACCTCTTGAAACTGGAAAAAAAAATATTTCTTAAGCTCAGAAACACTTATCCAGTCATCTTCCTTCTAATTATCAGTAAAGTGAATCAAAGGAAACAAAATTAATTTTTTATTTTCAACACTATGGATTTCAATGGCTGTAATTACAGGTCACTCGCCATAAACAAGAATCTACAGAAGAGTTCTAGTGAATTTGGAGTTTTATTAATCTATTCATTTGTACAAATTATATAAAGAATATAAATACATTATAAGTATGAATAATATCTCACATGATTTGTAAGTGTATATGATTTGTATCCAACGAGATGTGTTTTATATCCCCAAGCCTTGGCGAGGGGATAAAACACACAAAGAATTGTCTAAAAATCATATCCAGCTACAAATCATGTGAGATTCTTTTTCTCCATGTTTTAAATTTTGTTTTATAATCCACAATCAATGTTTTACACTGTTTTTATGTAGAACTCCACTTTATTTTACTTAATTTTGCTAACAAAAAACTAGAGTTGGGTATTGCGAGTGAAAACCATATTGCGATATATTGCAATATTTTACGTTGAATATTGCCGCGCGATATATTGCGATATATTGTAGATTAATTATCATTAATTAATTTGTGCAGAAAGTTTAAAATGCTGTCAAGTTCAAAGACTATTTGATTTTTCTAAAAAAAATTTAAAGGGGGCGGGGGATAAGACATTAATAATTATAACTTTTAATCAAATACCCTGGTAAAATATTAAAACAAAATGTACTCATTTGATGTATTTTCAAATTAAAAAAAAAGTTTATGCATAGTATATTCTTTATACGTTTTTGTTTTGTTTGTTTGTTTTTTTTTGGAGGGGGGGTGGTGGGTGTTTTATTGAAATAGCATAAAATGTAACTTAATGATTAAAACAATAGATACTGTATAGAAATTTTATGTGGTCACAGAATAAAATTAAAGCCAGAAAGAAATTGTGACCTACATGTATTCGGGCGTTTGGTGTTTTAGTCTGACCCAACCTAATTTCACATAATGACATATGACCAGGAACTTCATTGGCCTATTGCTATTGTTTTAATATAAATGCTCCTGGTATAGCATGAAAGTGTTTAAATGGCATGAAACTTGTTTAAAAAAATAATAAAAAGCAACACTGTATAGAGAACATGGATGGCCATCAATTTGTAATATGGATCTTGAACTTAGCATTCATCGTCGGTCGTGTAGATTCCATGAAATTTTAAGAACCACAGTACACATGGTATACACCCTGTAAAAATGTTTTATATATTTTCTTTCTTAATAATTTTATTTAAAAGTCTTTTTATTAATTATCAATATAATTTTAAAGCAAGATATTTAAAATTGCGACAGTGAATGAAAAGCTTTCTCTCTCTCTCTTTTCTCTCTCTCTGCCTCTGAAAGCTGACGAAGTATTTTTTTTAACTAGATTGAAAAGGCCTGGGGAAGTTACAAGTATTATTTCAGTAGTTTCTACAATAAAGGAGGTTTTATATATATTTTCATAAATATCGTGAAATACCGGTATCTGATTTTTATATCGTGATATATTATCGTGGTGGATAATACCGCAATATACCGATATACCGGTAATATTGCACAGCCCTACAAAAAACCCATTGTGATGTCACAACTGTGGAATGCAAAACAATATTAAATGAGCTATATCCACGGGATAAAGGGTAAACATGGGATAAATTAATTCAGAGGGATTATATAAAGAATATGAATACATTGTAAAACCTTTGTATTTCAATTATCTACACATATACTCAATCACTACAGGCTTAGCCACTTGCATCACCACCAAAATCAGTGTCCCATCTTTTAATATCAACTTTAATATTCAACCTCTCTATATTATCCTTGAAGGGCCATTAGTTAGTACTTTTTATTTTAAGTGCTGGTGGTGATTAAGTTGATTCACGTTAATTATCACCTTGTAATCCTCATGCAGCTACAGTACACTAGTACAAACATAAC
>NW_026924363.1:0-23770 GCF_032062105.1 Saccostrea cuccullata
AAATAATGTAAACATAAGTAATGATTTCAATTTTTTGAAGATTCATGAGGTATATGAACTACTCTGAACAACATATGAAATATATGATTCACGCGCCGGCATATCTATCATGAAGCGCTAGCGCGCTTCATGAAATATGCTGGCGTAAAGCGTCTTAGTTCATAACCAAATGAATCTTCAAAAATTAAATTTATTTCTTAAATGAATTTTCTTTTGTAAATTTTGTACGGTATTGTTATACCTATATCACAATGGCAAACGTCAACAGGTAAAAACAAACGTCGCTATTGTGACGACACATAGAGCTGCTTTGACGTAAAACGACATGGGTCCCCCCTTAAAAGTAGATACAGCATACAACTGGCAGGAGATTGGTCATGTTGCCAGTAAGTAAAAAAAAATCAAACTGTCACGTGACTTATGGCCGGGTAGTCATGAATTTCTGAGCTCCGACCGTTTTTGACCTTAAATGCGTCTTTCTGGATCGGGGGAGTAAAGTTAGATAAGCCTGGGGGAAATAACTGAATCTTTGAAGGCAATTAAAGGTTTCACACAAGATATATGTAATATAAGGAAAGATCTATAGAAGGAAGATGGACTCGACTTTCGCATTTCTCATGTTGCTCAACAACAGGAGGAGAACATCGACAATATTCAGATGCTTCAGGAGGAAAACAAAATGTTGAGAAAAGATTTTCAATATGTTAAAATCAGTTGTCATTAATTTAGACAGAACAGTCAGAAAACAGCAATCTGAAATTACAGATTTAAAGTCAAGATCGATGAATCAGAATATTCTTATTCACAATTTCCCAGAAGAAGAAAGTGAAGAAGAAAATTTATTTGAGAAAATTCAACATCTTATAAAGCAGCATTTTGGAGTTGACACTTCCTTTGCAAACATTCATAGAAATGGGGCAAAAATTCCAGGAAAATATCGAATTATTACTGACACACTTTCAAAATTCACTGATAAGGAATACATTCTCCAAGCACAAACAGAACAGAACATGAAAAGACTGACCAGACTGCAAAACAAGGAACACCCGAAAGAACCTTTAACGTCAAGCCACGGATACCTCTCGAAGTTGCAGAAGACCGAAAGAAACTTCAGGAAATAAATAGGCAGTACTGGAAGAAGACACGATTTGTAGGAGAGAAGCTAGTATTTTCGAATGGATATGTGTACAGACACAAAGTACTGACACCAAAGCCAGAAAATATTCTGGATATGACCAAAGCGCAGATAAAGAAAAGCTTCAGCAGATTCCTATGTCTACCACTAACAGCTCAGATGAAGGAAACACTTTCAAAGCAGTCGCAGCAACAACAGACACATACAACCAGGTTAGACACTTTTACAAGAAAATTATTATAGACTCATCGTACGCAACGGCAGAACACAATATTTTAGTGTATTGTTTTAAGGATGGTAACGGTGCAATCCATGAAGGTCACAACGACGACGGCGAGTACGGTGCAAGTATGTGGCTTATTAAAGTTCTCCGATCGATGAATGTTACGAGCATGACATGCGTGATCTCCAGATTCTATGGGAAACATTTAGCTTTTCGCAGGTTTCAAACTATGGAAAACTTGATGACAGACATGGTTCTTGCACATTGTGGGTAATTAGATGCTCAGGTCAGGTAATCAGATTATTAGAACTGTCGTGTTCAATGTAATGATGTGTATTAATCATCCATATAACTACCCCTGATATAACATGCCCAGCAAATAATTTGTAATATAGTGTATTTATTTCCTTCTTTTCAATACTTGGTTGTATATTAAAAAGCAACTTTTTCACAATTATTAATAATTATTACCATTTATACTTATGCATTAATGTCTAAAATGAGTATATTCTCTATTGAGCAATACGGAATTTTCAGTTCCGCTGTGTTTTTGAGTCTAAAACTTGACACCGCTTTTCCTTTCCGGTATTGAATCCGATTCGAGATGACAGTACCACTACAAACTTAAGGTACTCTGAATAAAACGAACTACCCTTTTTTGTACATACGCTGTGTGTTTTTTCTGTTGTGTTTTTGTCAAATACTTGGTTCTATGTTATAAAAAGGATTTTTTGTTTACTTGCAACTGCAATGATACGACAATGTCTATTGTATTCAGATTCTTTTTACGATAAGCTTGTGTTTGTGTATTACAACATAATGAAATAGATTATGTCCTTTGCATATCTCTAAATGTAAGGGGGTTACGTTTACTTAGAAAAAGAAGATACTTGTTTACATGGTTTAAAGAGAAATTTCCAGATCATTTTATTTATTTACAAGAAACACATTCTACTGAACTAGATCAACAGATATGGAAAACAAAATCTTATATCAATAATTGCCATGGAGAATAAAATAACAAAAGAGTAGCTATGTTATTTCCACATAATATAGATTATAAAATAATTGAAAAAAACAAGTGACAGTTTTAGCAGATTTTTCAAAGTATTCATTTTAATAGATGATTCAAAATTTACATTGATAAATGTATATGCTACAACAAAAGAGAACTCAGCTGAACAAGTTGAATTTTTAGAATTTTTGTTGATTCACTTAGATGAAGAGAGTGATAAAAATTTGATATTAGGTGGTGATTTTAATATTACCTTAAATCCCATCATAGAAAAACAGGGTGGAAGCATTAATGGGAAATCAAAATACAGGGATAATCTAATTGCAGCCATGGAAGATCTAAATTTAATTTATGTTTGGAGAGAAAAAAATCCAGACAGAAAACTTTCCACATTCATTCGGGAAAACCCTATTATTTTGTGAAGATTAGATTTTTTTCTTGATTCCAGTTTTTATAGTACATTTTGGAACTGCAAGTATTAAATCGTCTATAAAAACAGATCATAGTGTAATTATTATCATAACTTCAAAAGGATAGATATTTGTTGATAGAGATCCTGGCTTTGGGAAATTCAATGAATCCTTACTCCAAGATGAAATATTTGTGGAGAAAATAAAAGAAACAATAGTACGATTAAAAGACAAAATATTCTAAATTAGAAAATAAACAATTAAAATGGGACACATTTAAATGTGAATTAAGAGTTTTTACTGTAAAGTATTTAAAACTTAAAGCACATAGAAATCAAGAGAATGTCGAATGTCTAACTAAGAAATTGGAGGAACAAAATGCAAAATTAGCAACAGACCCAACTGAAGAAAATAAAAACATATATAATAAAATTAAAGAAGAGTTAGAAATAATTAATAAGAACAAAACCAAACGAATCATATTAAGATCTCAAGCCAAATGGTGTGAAGAAGGGAAAAAAATGCACAAAATTTTTCTTATCTTTCGAGAAAAGAAATTACAGAAATAAATGTATTTCAACATTAAATATAAATAACAATAATGTACAATGTTCAAATGAAATATTAGAAGAGGAGATGAAATTTTACAGAAAATTATATACATCTGATTTGGATCATACTGAATATAATGAAAATCTTGGTTATTTTGTGAATAATACTAAAATTATTCCAAGACTCAAAACTGAGGAATCTGTTGCATTTGAAGGGCCAATCACTTTTCAAGAATGTTAAGATATTTTGAAAACATTTAAACATAATAAAACACCAGGGACCGATGGGTTTCAAATGGAATTTTACGAGTATTTCTGGAATGATATGTCAGAACTAGTTATCGATAGACTTACGATAGGGCGCGGTAAACAAATGGAGGAAATGGATAAATACAGTAATACTGGCATTACTGGTCAATATTGTCGGTTGTGCGGATAAATCGTAAAAGTAAAGCTAAGATTAAGAAATTCAATCTTTATAGTCTTGTTGTATTCGTGTTTATTTTGTAACCATTTTACCGTATTAATTTAAGATTGCTTGTATTACATTAAAGATTCATGTCATTCGACGCACCTCTCTCTGTATCCGCAACAACCATAACGTTTTTCTTGCGTAAAAATTAAACATAATATCGTTGTTTTGTAGTAGTAATTGAAGATTGATTTAATTTTATATTCAAGCATAAATGAAAGCGCTGAAAAACATGTTCTCTCTGTTGACCAAAGAAAGGGAATAATAACTTTAGTTCCAAAAAAGGATAAAGATAGAACTTTGTTAAAAAAATTGGAGACTAATATCTCTTCTAAATTTTGATTATAAAATATTATCAAAGGTATTGGCAAAGAGGATGAAAACTTATTTAGCCCATTTAATAGATTCTGATCAAACTGGATATTTAGAGAACAGATTTATAGGAGAAAATATCAGAACAATATCTGATCTTATAAACTATACTAGTATCAAGAATATTCCTGGACTAATTCTTTTAGTGGATTTTGAAAAGGCTTTTGATACAGTAGAATGGTGCTTCATTGATAAAGCTTTAGAAGTATTTAGTTTTGGTGAAAGTTTCAGGCATTGGGTTCAAATCTTATATACAGATATAAGCAGTAGTGTCTTAAACAATGGATATGCATAATCTTTTTTTTTCAAATTAAGTAGAGGGGTAAGGCAGAGTAGTTGTTCATTTTATTTGTTGAACTGCTTGCAATAGCCATAAGAGCAAATAACGATATATGCGACATAAAAATAGGGGAGATTGAATTTAAGATAAGCCAGTTAGCAGATGACACTACACAAATAAAGTGATGAAAAATCAGGAGTTGAAATATTAAATGTTATTCAAAATTTTAAGCATTGATCTGCACTGAAAATTATTTTGATTAAAACTAAAGCAATTTGGATAGGAAAAAATAAAAATTTCAAACCAGGAATCTTGCCAGTAAAATGGTCTAAAGGTGAATTTTTTACCCTTGGTAGTTGGTTTAGTTCAAGTGGGGAACAAATGCCCATCATCAAAAGTCCTTGCAAAAAATTTAAATACAAAAGTAGATGAACTAAAAGCAACTTTGAATTTATGGAAAATGAGGAACTTAACACTTATTGGAAAAATTCTAATTGTAAAAACTTTAGCAATATCTAAAATAGTATATAAACAAACAGGCTTACCCATTTGCCCAGTTCTCAAGGGATATAGATAACGCCAATGCACAAGTACCTCCACTTCCCCCACAAATGATAAAAGAGGTGTCTAAAGAACTGAACAAATTCATATGGAATAATGAAAAACCAAAAGTTAAAAGCTCAGTATCCTGCCAAAAAATTAATAAGGGTGGATTAAAAGTTCCTAATTTTGAAGCACAATTAAAATCATTAAAACTTGGTTGGGTTAGAAGGATATTTAGTAATACAAAAGCAAGATGGAGAAGCACAATTCAATGCTACTTGAAGGATATAGCATTAAATGATGTTATAATTAGCAGAGGTTATTTAAATAAGCTATATGCATATTCAACATTACCACAATTTTACAGAGAAATTTTTGAAACATGGACACAACTAAGATGTAATGATATTGATATTGAACCAAAAATTTTTAAAGAAACTCTTTGGTTCAATGATAACATTAAAATCAATAATGAAACTGTGTTCTGGAAACAATGGTACACAAAAGGTATATTATATATTGGAGATATTTTAGGTGATAATTGTGATTTTTTTAAGTCATGAAGAATTAGGTAAACTGTATGGCTTGAATAATTCCTTTTTTGATTATTTTTGTCTAAGAAATGCAATTCCATATCATTGGCGAAAATGTATAAGGCAAAACAAAAAAGTTTTATTCAATAGAGATACTTTGATTTTAAGATTCAATGATAAAATAAGTCCATTGTCAAAAATATCTTGTAAAGACTTTTACTGGATTATAGTAGAAAGTTTTAATGAAGTACCAACATGTGTACAAAAATGGGAGAAAATATTTAGCACAATTTTTTCACCTACAGATTTAGAAAAAATTTTCATGCTACCTTTTATCTGTTCAAATGAAACATCTTTACAGTCTTTTCAGTATAAGCTAACTCATAGATTTGTATCACATAATAAACTACTGTTTCAAATGAAAATACAAACTTCATCACAATGCTTATTATGTAAAAAGGAAGACACTTTAGAACACAAATTTTATTACTGTGCTTCTGTTGCAACTTTTTGGAACCATTTTATAACATGGTGGAATGATCTACATATATTCAACATTGAAAAGCTTTCTTGTAAAAATGTTATTTTAGGTCTATATGAGAGAAAATGTGATGGTTTGAATTACTGCATTTTGCTAGCAAAGTCCTATATACATTCTGTGTCTGTATCTAATTTGGATGTCGTTAAAAAAGTACCAGAGTTAAACAACTTTTTGAATCTGTTGAAAAAGAAATTACTCACTAAAAAAGCAGTGTATTGCTCAAAAAATAATTTAGATATTTTTAATGAAGTTTGGCAACCAATATTAGATGTATTGTAATCATTATCTTAGAATTTATTGTATTTTTACATACTTTGCTATCATGTCTTAAAACAAATACAATTTCCCCCGTAATATATTTTGAATCTTCTTTGTATAAACAATGAGCATTTAATATGTAGTGATTTATGTATATAGTAAGCTTCAAAACAATTTCTAAATGTTCTATGAATCAGAAACATTGTCTGGTAAGATGTAGATAGATGTTATTTCCATAGTTATATTTTTTGCATGCTTTTCTGTGTTTCATAACATTGTATATGAAGAAAGAGCCAATAAAAAAAAATTATAAAAAAAAAAAAATAAAAAAAATAAAAAAAAAGTAAAAAAAATCAACACTGACAGGTCCAGTTGGATGCAGAAAACTATTAAAAAGAAATATTTTCTGGTTTAAAATATCTGGAAATGAACTTGATTGTCAATACATCTTAGCATGCACGAGCAACTTGACTTGAGGTTAATACCTCTGTATAAAATCACCGTGCAGACTAGATATATGGAGAGCTGAGAATTACAAATAAATTTTTGTATACTTCAGCAATGTTTCGATCAGACTTTTTTTCAAACAATTTCCTTTGATAACTCCTGTTTTCTTTTCTCCACCCCTCAGTCATGGAATCAACGTTTCGTTGTCACCTTTCTATTTTTTTTACGTACACAGTATCAGTTAAATCGCATGTATCAGCTGTTTGTCACGTGACTTGTATCAAAATAGAATTGAGTTGAGTGTAGGAAATGAGGATAGTTCAAGAACATACGCATGCTTTTCAAGAAAAAAAAACGCATATAAAGATGTTTATTTCCTTTCCCCAAAAACTACTGGGAGCTAGTCTGTGCTGTTTGGGAAGTAATGACAATTTTGCCGAAAATGCGTAAAATAGCTAAAAATTTTCACTTCACTAGAATTTTTTTATATATAAAACTAATTTTATGCAGACCAGGGTCATCTCCGAGCCCTTTTCAAAATATACACTATATAAGCGATAAATATTCCATATTTAAGCTCAAACAAAATAGTTTATGTCCTTGCACTTTTGATTTAAATCACGAATCAAGGTATTCACTACATCCCTTGTCCCCTTGCAGCTGCAATGCTACTAAATAAATTCATATTCTATACAAATTGCATTTGATATTTTTTTTTTCTTTTAGTTATAATGATTAGGTTTAAAAATAGGAGATGATTTATTCATTTAACGATATTTGTCATAATTAAATCGGTGAATTTAATCCTCTTGAACACCCGACTGCCTAATGTCAAGGCTACTGATGTCATATTTTGCGAGAGACATTCTTCCATTACTCGACTGTATTGCTATCAAGTACGGCAATCTTACAAGATTTTATAAATAATTGATAAAAACTTAAATCAAGTTGCTATTTATGCATCATCATATGGGTAATTTGGTTTTTGCGGCTTGTTAACGTTTTCATAACCTCACAATTAAACGTCCACTATACTACCTAGCCACGAAAGTGAAATCTGACCTTCCATAACATAGCTGGGTAGTCGATTATTTATTATTTACAAGCTGAATTGATGACAGATTCCTTTCCTTCCTTATCATGACAAGGATAAAGCGGGGGTGTTACCGGTGGGCAGCGAATGCATACTGCCCAATAGCAATTGAGGGAACGGTTGTAAACAGTTGAAAAGTTGTACATTCTAATGTTAAATACTACTTACAGTTACTTTTTTACTGTGGAGTAAAAGAAGATTAAAATGAAACTCGTAAATTTACTAAGCTTATCAATAATATTTTTCAAATTTACTTTGTCAAAAACATTATAATTTTAAAGAGAAGTGTTCCGAAGTTGATCTAGCTATATATCTGTCCATAACAATATTGTCGCAGTGTTCTCAGCAATAACAAATCGCAATGCTTAAAACTTTAGCATAATCTTCTGAGGCATGATTAAGTAATGGATTTATGCCGAATATTGTTCTATATGTAAAATTATCAGACTGTTTGAGGCTCGTTAGGGCCGAAAACTGTCTTATAATTATGTTCCCCAAACGGAGTTTGGGAACATATTGTTTTTACTCGGTTTCTTATTATTATTATTCTTTTTTTTCTTCTTTGTTCTCCGGTCTCTTTTTGTCCGCGAGTGTTCTCAGAAACTGTTCACCCAACTGAGCTAAAACCTTTTTAGGGTTAATAGGTGTGTAGTGTAGGTGTGCGGAACGAAGGTCATTTTGCGCGCATACGCATGCACGTGCAGGCGCGTGAAATAAGTGAAATGACGGATATACTTTATATAGCCATAACTTTAATATTTTTTGATGAAATACTTTAAAACTCATTTAATAAGGATATATTAATAGTGAAGATAATGTGACACTGTCAAATTAGCACGAACTCACACGCATGCACGTGCGCTTTGCTCTGATTGGCTGAAACAAAAATGTCAATATCTTTCCTGTTTTTTGACGAAATGCTATGAAATTTAAAATATAGGCATTCTTTACGATGTACTACAATATGATATATAACAATTGTCATGTAAACACGCGCATGCACGTGCGCTGCAATATGATTGGCTTAAACTTTAAATGGCTATAACTCCCTTGTTTTTCAACCAATCAGTATGGGATTTAGAACATAGACAGACATAATGGTCTTCCACAAGGAAGTATGGTCGTCATGCACATGCATGCACGTGCGTGCACGTGTGGTTTGCTGTGATTGGCTGAAACAAAAATCGCAATATCTTTTTTTAATTTTTGACGAAATGCTTTAAAATTTTAAACATAGTCATGCATTAGGATGTCCTACAATATGATATATAACAGTTGTCGTGAAAACATGCGTATACACGTGCGCTGCAATCTGATTGGCTTAAACTTTAAATGGCTATAACTCCCTTGTTTTTCAACCAAACAGGATGGGATTAAGAATATAGACAGACATAATGGACACCTACAAGAAGGTATGGTCATCATGCACGTGCGTGCACGTGCAAATGAGTAAAATAGTGTAGACAAGATGATATCGTCATTACGCTCATGCAATCACATGCGCACGCCTGCATTGCTTGGTATACTTTTGGGAAAACGTTGTTTACGTCTTAAATGCATAGATTTTGCCTTCTTTAATGAAACTTACAGGGAATATGGCACGAGAAGGGAGTTGGGGAGCGTTTGGGGAACATCTGTAACGGTTCCCGTTACAATTAGCACTAGTTTTACATATAGAATAGTATGAGGCATATATCTTACTTAAAACATTGCCATTTAAATGTCCAAATGTTACCGGGAGGAGTCCGATAATAACACAATGGGAGTTCAGGCATCAATTGTTTTCTACCCGTCTAATAAGTAGATAAAAGAAATTAGACAGTAAAAACAGTGAGTGAACTCTTGTTTCATTTCATTCAAAGGCAGTCGTTTAGCTAAGCCGGACAAGAGGGTCCGGCGGTGAAGGATTCTTTTTTTTTTGGGGGGGGGGGGGGAGGGGCGGCATTTTTTATTTTTTATGTGCATAAATTGACATTGATCCTGACATAATTTTGTGTGATATTATTATCTTCACCATGGAAAGGAAAATGTGGATTTTTATTTTGAAGTTTATCATGAAGTTCTCAGTTTTTTTTAAATGTGCAGCCTATAAAATTAGGAGATTTGAAGATTCTTTCTCAGAAGTGGATTTAAATTCGCTTATTCAAAGTGCTGTATCAAAAACACTTTTAAAAAGTGAAAATCATTGATTTTGAGGAAGGTTTAATCTGAAAATGTTTTTCATCGATTTGCTTTTTAGAAGCAACTTAATCTCCTTGCATTTGCTTTCCCTGAGTTTTGTTTTCCTAACATTTTTTTTTGGGGGGGGGGGTGGAAATACACCTATTTAACCTTTATTTCACTCTTCTTTTTGTTTTTTAAATGCCGTCCGTTTTTGTTATCACTGCAGTCTGATAATATATTATCGGACTGGTAATTATCAATATCGGACGGCTACAGGTAATTTTTTAGACTGCAAGAACAAAGGCATGACGTCACAACCATGTTTTAATGGTGAAATATATTTTGGTTCAAATTCGATGTCTACTTCCTGTTTATTAGTTTGACTGTTCCTTTCATACTTAACAATTTTCGACACAATTTTCTCATCAACAATTCATTGCATGTGTAGTTTTTCAGCAACAATACATTGCATGTGTTTTATTTTTTTATTAACAGTATTGCGCTAAGGAGCTAAACAAATAAGGTTGTTTGTAAGCTTTGAAAGTTTGTACCATAAATGCTTGAATACTGTATTTACAAAGAAACATAGCAAAAATTTGCATAAAAACGGACTACATTATGATATCATATTCAGTTTTCTTTGGCAAAAATGAAATTCATGAATAAGAGTTTAATCAATTTTGCACAAAATATCGTAATAATAAAATGAAAACAATGCATACATATAAAGATTAATTTATTAATAATTGATGTTTTTCAACTTTGGTTTATTTTTAGTAAATGTAATGTAAATATTATGTGAATGATCCTGTTAACAATCTCATTGCCTATATCTTGTGCTTACCGGGCAAACAAACCATTGACATAGTAAGAAAACACAAAAAAATCCAAAAACGTGTCAATCTGAAAAAAAAAAAAACTTTCAAAGAACAATATCTAAAATATTTGTTGAATTTAGTAATTATGGACCTAGTTTCCAACTTCACTCAAAATTCGATTTGGCGTTTATTTATTCATATGGAAAACATACTCTATAGAAACAAAAAAAAATATTCTAAAATCAAAGGAAATGCAGCAAAAATATTATATATTCTCTTCCTTTCTACCAAGTATTTTGAGTGAGTTTCTCATGAATATTTCAAATACATTTAAATGGGTACAGAGTTGAGAAATATTTTCGCCGCCAGTCTTAAAACATTAAGTTTAATAATCATACAAATGAGATCTGATTTATTTAGAATACCATTTATAGCTTTTTTACGTTTTTTTTGGTCAACAAGACATTGATATAGCATTGAAATTCTGGTTTATAAACTAATTCCTCTTTATAAAAATTTAACCGCTTTAAGTGGAATGTTTTCTTAATTATTCTTAATTATTTTTGAAATTCATCAAATTTGAGATGGTTTTCACTTTTGTAAAAATAGAGCATAAGCTTACCATTTGTGATTTTTATATATAAAATGCATCTGATACGAGTGTTAATTGGAAAGTTCGTGGACTAGCACGATAAATAATGAAGATATATCAAATAATTATATAATATTTAATTTGCATCATCTTCTTTTATCTATATAATAAAATATATATCCATAATTATATTTTTTTGAATATAGAAATTGTTGATCTTTATTATGGTAATAGTATGTCCAGGCGGGGCAAAAGCTAAGATTACGTTTTTTCGTACCTAAATGTAACTAAGAAAAAAAAATATATAAGCACCTTTCACTTAAAAATACCTATAAATCACTTATGCGATTATACAATGTTCTACCATAAAAAATTGCAATTTCAGCACCGTTTTGTAAATTAATGAAATGTTTTCGTAAATTTTATATGCAATCTCCAACCAATTTATGAGTTGTACTGTGTGTATGTTTGATAGAATGATTGTATATTGTTTAATATTATACTTTCATATAAAGCAGTATAATCTGATTGGTCGAGAAACATTTATTTAAAAAAAAAAAACTATTACCCGCTGAATAATGAAGCCACGCCCTCAAGCGTAGCAACAGTCAGCATTGCTTGCATTGCTTGGGTGAAATTCCAAAAAAAGTGCGACTTTGCAGAATTGAAGCGCGCACGGTTCACTGTTATATATAATTTTACAAAACATTCAGTAAAGAATTATACATACCCTTTTCCATATCGCATCCTGTATCAGCCCGAGGCATCAATACCAGCCAGAGGGCCGAAGGCCCGAGGGCTGATATTGGTCGAGGGCTGATACAGAATGTGATGTGGAAAAGGGTATGTATTAATATGTTTATTACATACTTAGTAATAAAATATAACATACATTTAGTTGAAAAGAAAATAAGTAAATAATCATGCATGAACTTTTCACATACATGTACATGGTCTATTGTCTCATAAGCTTTGGGTTTGTTTCTACTTCTATTTCAATGCACTCGATCCTAAATTGGAATTAATCTATTGCATGTATTTGTAAATTAAGATTAACCTTATTTCAAAAAGTTAAAATTAAGGGAATATGAACCCACCACATTTTTTTTATGATCACAAGTACTGTTTTTGTGGTTTGATTTACCAAGGGTGTGATATTGATGTCAAAATAGCTGTATCAGCCCTGCAGGGCTTATACGGCTATTTGACGTCAGCGATATCGTATATGCAAAAACCCTTTATTTATTACTAAGTGTGTAATAAAATATAATAAATATTACATATAGTTGAGTGCAACATTGAAAACTTCATTCAAGGAAAACCATTGTTGACCCAGGCGCAGCCCAACTCTACTACATGCAATATTTATATAATATCCCATTCGAGAGTTTTCCCTCATACAAAAATTGTAAACTTTTTTCGTTGATGGTTTTTCAAATTTAGACCTATACTCGGCACTAATGGAAATAAACAGTGAGGGTTCTTTATCATGCCAAGGCATACCGTGACACGGGACCTTCGGTTTTGCGTCATATTGGAAAGACCGGTGACTTTCACTTCTTTTGCCGAGCGTTTGGCGAAGAAACTAGCTATGGTTACGCCTTAGGTTTAACACAACTCCGCAATCGAGAATAGAACCCGGACCTCCTGATCACGAATCGAATTCCCTACCACTAGGTTACCGAGACCGGTATATAAGTCTATGATATAAGTATATACATTTTGAGATAGACAGGCTTCTGCTCTATGCTTCCTTTAACAAATAATCTGTATTTATGAGGACATGTTGTCTTAAACGTTCAAATTAAACATTCGTATTACCATTCAATATTAAACTTTTATGTGAGTTAAGAATACGTGTGTTATATTTAAAAACTCATATTGGACTCTCAGCAAATTTTTATTTGTCTACATTAATTGAAGTTCAATGTTTTGGCAAAATGGGAAAAAAAATCTGGAAGGAGTAATGTCTTTTTCAAGTATGAAACAGAAGTGTCGGACTCTGTGGTATCTTTTATCTCAAGCTCACTAGGATATATCGTATCGAAGTAGGAATGGAGAAGCCCATTGTTAATTGACAATACATCGTCAATATATCTAAATGTCGAATTGAAGGCCATAGCAAGTGTTTTCCTCTTTTCACGCATAAGATTTTGCATTAATTCTGCTTCATATCAATATAAAAATAAGTCTGCGAATAATAACGGTTGGAACTTTGATATTTTCATTGCTGAAAAAAACAACTACTGTATAGGGGAATAATTTCACGGGTTGTAATTTTCGCGTTTTTCTCTCATCTGACACGATCGCGGTTTCTTGAATTCGCGGAATTGGTATGTAATAAAAGTTACCTCCCTTGTCTATATATCTTCATGTTAACGACATTCATCAGCGTCATGTCTTTATTTCAACAGGGTAGGTTAATTTAAAATTGTTAGATTGAATAAATAATTAATTAATCAAGGGCAGTTATTAAAAGTCCTTCATTCTAAACGGAAAATGACTTTCCTATATGTTATTATGATGAGTGCATGTGCACTTAAGATCTTCAATACAACGCGGCGAAAAACCCCTGGACGGACATAGATGTGTTTATGTAGTTCGACGAAATAATATCCTTCCAAATCTTCAGTAAGTTTGATATTTATCTGAAAGATTTTTTCTTATCAAAACCAAAATCTGGAAAAAATCAAATATGCATGCAGACCTGTAACAAATACACATAGTAACATTAGTTAAGCACGGGTAATCAAAACCCACGGCCCACTTGTTTTGATTGATGAAACATGTAGAGTTGGCTATTAAAACAGTTTTGGAACAAACACAAGTTATTTATCTGCCGATTTTAATTAAAGTAAAGCGTGATAATTATAATAATTGAATGATAAGTACTACCCGTAATTACTGAAATGACCATGTATTGACGATACATGTGTATAAACCTATCGTAGTCTATTCCTAAATTTCAAAATAAAATATGGAGATTATTTTTAAGAAATAATTCACTGTTTCTTGAATTCACGGTTTTATCAACACCGTGAATATAGCGAATATTAACACCGCAAGTTATTTTCCCCCTATACAGTACTCTCATTTGAATTTTTGTGGTTTCTTGCAAGTTGCAACTGTCTTTTTATCCGTTCTTTTGAAAGCAATAACACTTTTCAGAAACATAGACATGGGTACAGTTCTGCAACTGTATCTTGTATTTTCTATACATTTTGACTCTTTAGCTCTGGGTAATAATAGTATTTTTCATCTGTTTGATGGCTTTGTATGTTAATGAGGTAGCATTTTAATGTGACACATAAAAACAGATTAGACAGATCAATTATATCTTAACAGTTTTAGTAAACTCACTAAACTCTGAAAGTCGAATTTAACATCTGACTTTTAATTGATTGTGTTGCATCAAGCCTAGATATATATTACGTAGCCTGGTTTTTTTTTTTTTTTTTTTTTTTTTTTTTTTTTAGCTGAACAAATTAAATTTCTCAATATTTTAACATGAGAATTAAAACATTTTTTTTTTCTTTTCAAAAAATTTTAAAACATACAAATTTTATCTTTAAAAATCAATTTATACAACCGCAAGTACCGAAATAACGTGTCGTTGTTCTAAATTAATTTTAAAAAGTCATGCATCCAGTTTTACTGGGGGAGGGGGGTCATTGTTAAAATAAATCATTGCAAAACATAAAATAATGACAATGAAAAAATATTCTAAAACTTAAAACGTGTAGAAAAAAGAGTGGGTTCCCACAACAAATGAAAAAAATGAAAGCAAAATTAAAATCAGTAGGGACTAACATTATTCATGCGATCAGCTGTTTATAGGCCTTTATATATGTTAAAGTTTTAGGGGGGGGGGGGGAGTAAATAGGTAATGTGTCGAATTATGTTTTTATTACAAACATTCTTTAAAATTATGATTTAAAATGCTACTTGTGAATATTTTCTATCGTTTTACTCACATACTAATCAATAGTATGTAAACGATTTGCTTTCTCAAGATCCGCATCGTTTGTGGTCGATTCTTCTTCGTCTGATGGTTCGCTAGCATAGGGCTCAAAACGAGAGGGTTCTGCTCCCACATTTTCTGTATTATTGCACAGCAATGAATCCTCATCAAAACTTCACGATCCACAAGAAAGTTATAACGATTCTTCCTCTAATGGACTATCAGAATTATCCGAAAAGGCGTTTTCTGTCTATCACTTGAGGGAAGCGAGACACACTTGTGACGTCATTTGACTTGATTGCATTTAAACCGGAAGTGACATTGTCAAGAATTTTCCATCGTTTTCACAGGTGCAAATGCAGACGTTCATCAATGATTATCTTTGAAACGGCTGGACCGATTTTAGTCGGATTTTCGCCAAAATGTTTTATGAAGCAGGTTTAGTGAATTACGTTGATGAGTAAAAGTACCGTGGCCTATCTTTAATATATCCCCCCTACTTCCAATACACAAATTAATAAAATTAAGAATTATTTAAAAAAAAAATATTTCTAAATATTTAGATATAAATAAATACAGGAAAAGCAAAACAAGCAAAAGGAGAGAGAGAGAGAGAGAGAGAGAGAGAGAGAGAGAGAGAGAGAGAGTGATCATAACTGTAAATTCTTATCATAAGACTAGATTTTGAAAATAAAGTCTGATGTCTTATTCTAAAACTTCTACCAGTCGTCCCCCCGATCCTGTGCCCGAATTGCTTTCTATAAGCCTTCTGCAGCTTTTTTTTCAAATAATATACTTGAATATGTACAAGTACACGTACATTTAATTTTTTTATGCCCAATTAAAAAGACAGATAATTTTGATGTGAATTTTGAATAATATAAAGGAACACGGAAACTGAGATAATGGAAATAAAACAATTGAATGAAGGATATGGAGATAACGAACAGTGTTCAATTTCAAAGTTCATAAAACAATACAAAATAATAGCAGAGAAAACACGGACCTCCGAAACATCATAGGTGAGATCAGGTGCCATGGAGGAGTAAGCATCCCGAGACGTGTACTCATTGTCTGGAAATCACGGAAAAATTCGTCGTCAATTAAGTTTATGAATAATGGACTAACAATTCGTATGAAAACATCAGTCAGCATTTGACTCAATGATAAATTGTATTTGCTGACGAGGTCATTTATTGACCATAGAACTTTCGAAAAGATGACTTTAAACAAGACGGCTGATATTCTTGTTTCATCAACTTGGTTGTCAATAATTTATTTTGTTGAAGACATTGTTCATAAGTAGAGCGAGCTTTTGCGTAACGAATCAACTGAGATAAATACACTCCGTATGTAGGTGACAAAGGTGTATTGCTGCATAAGTAAGGGAAGTTGACGATAGAAAAGTTAAAGTCATCACGTTTATCATATACTTGGTTGTTAAGTTGTTATGAAAAGAGAGCACGTACACGTTCTTGTACAGTTAGTATCTTGAGATGATGAAATTTTACAATAATTGTCAAATACTACTTATTTTTCTACTCTCCTCTTTTTTTCTTCTCTCCTCTTTTTTTCAGTGAAAATTGCAACACCATTTACTCATGATTAATGTCCTTGCTGTTCTTGAGAAGACGATTTATGATGGAAAAAGTCCCCTGCATATATCTATGTAAATTAGTTGAAAACGTCCAAGAAAATTGTTATAGAAAATAAAAATATATATATATATAGAGTTTTCGGAGAAACAGATAGACGATACACAAAATCTGATCAGGAAACTAGAAAAGCTAAAGGAGCCAAAACCTATGATTCATAGCTATTAGGAAACGGTAACTGTTTCTAAAAAGCTGTTGTTTTTTTAATGCATTCTTTTTTGAGAAGCTGAAAATGTATGACATATTTATCCTTGTTGTAAAAAAAAACTATATTTCAATTAAAACGCGGGTATGTTAAGGCAGCACATGGACCAGTTTTCGGCGAATTAAGACTTTTTTATAATTAGATTACACTAATAAATCGGAAAATTCAAGCATAAAACTTTTGTTATAATTATGCATTCTATAGACTTCAATGGGACTTATACTACATGAAGCACTTCACCACGACGGCACCACGTGACGTCTATAATTAGAAAATATGCCTTAATGAAAAAGTGAAAAGTTCAACACTAACCCGGGGATAATTAATTTCAATTTGTAATAATAATTATGAAAAAATATCTCTGTACCATGAAAAGTGCTGCTAGAATCCTACTCTCCTATCACAGAAATAATTATTCAACACTTTCTGACGAAACCTTCACAAAATTTTACATTTTGTTCATAACATCGAAAAAAATGCATTAATTCCCGTAAACCATACGATTCTAGCAGCACTTTTCAAAAACAATAGAATAAGAACTTTAGATAGAAACAAAATTTAAGTTTCAAAGTGTGCGGCGTAGTGTTGAACTTTTGCATCTTATTTGTTACGAACGACAGAGGAAAGGCTGATCGGCAAGTAAACACCCTCCCTGCTTTAATTTTACGAAGAAATTGTTGAAGTATATTACCATACCTTATTCATAAGCTTTATTCCCACATGAATCACACATGATATTCATTCTAAATGCTTTTAAACTCCGATTTCTTGTGTTTGTTTACATGAATTCTCGTTACGTTTCACTTTCACTCTGCTACTGCATGATCAACAGTTATGACGTCACGGGTTTGGTATGTAACCTCTGTGATAACTACAGAGACCCAGAAACGACAAAATTCCGTTTATATTATAATTCTGCATATTTTGATTAATTTTTACGACCTCAAATCAATCTTAGATATCGATTATAAGAAATTGTCATCTCTAAACTTTACGTCATATAGCTTACTATGATGTCATATCATATAGGCAAGTAGAATATTTGGTTGTAACCTTAACCTGCCTGCGAAGTTTATGATTTGAAATAGTAAATCAGGGTGCTTTGAGTAGCAAATAAAAGCTAAAACTTGTATAACTAATTCAACCGCCTACCAATTTTGATATCCATTATTCACCTTTTCAATTCTAATAAGAATTATTCTTAAAATATTTATATCATCATTTCTGATTCAAGGGAGAATTTCAGAGATAAAAACAGAATTTCAGACCATAAGTATATCTGTTTATTATAAAACATGCACATGTATACTATGTTTTTTTTAGTAATTTGTTTGTTTGTTGTGAAAACATCTCTCTTGGAAATATTTCCCTCACATGGAGACACCACCACTTAAAAAAACGAAGGCAAGATGCGTTTGTGAAACACTGTTGCCCCGTATGACAGATTTTTGCGACGGTTAAAGTTTCTCAAATGTAAGTCAAACTCCAAGGTTAAAGGGTCAAAATTATTTGTATCAAACGGAAATATACATGGGAAATAAGAGGGAAATCCCTAGTACTTACTGTTGAAAAGTTATTGCCTTTGAAGTTTAAGTTTTTATTTAAGTGGATCAAACTCTACGGTCAAGGTAAAAAATATTTATACTTGTTGAAAGTTCACAATGAATACATATGTTAATGAAAGCCCTTGCAAAAAGTTTAAAGTTTAGTATTTTTCCTGTAAAATTGTCTCAAACTCCAAGGTCAAGAGATCAAGAGGTAACAATTAGTGGTGCTCAAATTAAAGTTCTTGCTAAATGGAATTGTTAATACCTATGAAATGTGGAAGCCATGTGTTTAGCCAAACTTAGAAGAAACAAACACAATATAACCACAAACACAAGAAACAATATTTAATATAAGTCAAAAAAATATTTACTTTGGAATCACAAGATCATTTATCATTTCAGGTACAGAAAGTGACTAGGGAGATCGGACCCCCCTCCCCCTTCTGGAATGAATAGGAGTATATAATTAACGCAAATAAAAATGACTTATGATATTCCCCCCGAAAAACATTAACCTCACCATCATTGTTTTTATTTTGTTTATTGTTTTTATTTGCTTCTCAGGAAATTCTGAGCTGGAATTTTTTTGACTGATGTGTGACCCCCCCCCCCCCCCCCCCCCGAAAAAAAAAATTCTGGACTTGCGCCTGTGTACATGAACTGAAGTCACGTCGAAAATTGGAGATGGCTTCGTCTACTGTGCATGCAATGATTTTTAACCCGCTTTGAACTTCAATCTAACCATTTGCATTTAGGTGTGTTTTAATGCAATCTATACTAAACCAAAATGATTTTAACTGATGCACAATTAGCATATGCTATTTCATTCGGCAAACCTTTGCTGTTTCCGTCGTCTTCATTAGATGAAGTGAAAATCAGTCGAGGTGTGCCGAATAGTGATATAATCGGTGATGCAAACCCAATTTGTAGCAGAAATTTTCAAAAAAAAGGAGTTCACACGTAAACATGTCTAGCGCAAGAACAAATTTTCAACCTCTATTGATAATAAACGATGTTTTAACATAACTTTACCATCTAGGCCTTAAAAAAGCAAAACACGTGTGGGTGGTGGTTGGAGGAGGGGGTGGCCATAGAAAAATTGATGGGGTAGTATTTTCAATGTTTTCTATTTCTTTTTTTTCTTTTTGCCTGAAGAAATACTAAAAAACAGTTTGCACATTCTGATAAATTCATCAAAAAAGCTTTCATCTAAAATAATATAATATGTTGTTAAGAAAGTATATTTAAAAAAAAAATTCCAATAATGGGCAAAATATTTATCAAAATCTAATTTGCATCATTAATTAAATTCTGTTATTTCAGACTGGTGATGTATTAAGTATACGAAATATATATAAGTGGTCAATAGATCACATAGTCACCTGAAAGTTTTATGCTCAATTTGACGAATGCACATACTGTGATAATAATAAAATTATTTTTTGACGTTTTCCTTGGAAGCGCAATATAAAAGAGTGTGTATTTAAAGGCAAGCACCTAAGTGTGGGTATTACTGTCTCATGACAGCATCTGGTTTTTCCTGTCGGTGTATCTAGCATGATTGATTTGCTTTTTTTTTTTTGAAAAATTAAAATTATAATGTCAAATTATTTTGCATTTTTCCCAGTACAGTATTTATATTATTCAAAAGAATTGAAAATCAAATGCTGAAAAAAATCATTAAGTTACAAATGTTTTTGAATTTTTGTAAAACAAATAAAAGACACAAAACACTCTTAAAGGTACTTGGACACAGATTTTAAGTTAATATTTTCTCATTTTTTCTGTATAATATCACGAATTATATATTTTAATAGCATTTCACACAAAAATTAATTAAAAATCTTATTTCATTTAAAAGTTTTTAAAACTTTAAATTTTTTGGCGGGTTTGATTGATACATCCTTGCACTTTCACAAATTTTAACCTTATTCTTAATCCTAAGGAAAAGTGACAATTTTGATGGGTATTAATGAGAAATATTAAAACTTTATCAAGAAAAACAATTTTGTTCAGAGTAGAAATGTAAGAAAGCAAAACACCTTCACAAGTATCGTCATTCCGAACTAAGAGATGCGTACAGAGTTTAGCAAATCGAGCAGACTCGTGTTATGTACACAGTTTTTGTAAACAGAGCTCGAGTTCTGTTATTGTTTATATTTAGAATTCACCGGGTGCGTTCAAACGTCACAGTCTGCTTACCACAACTGCACGGACTGACAATATATTGTGTGTTTGTTTTGCTTTCGAACATGTCTATACTGAATTTTCTGGATTATAGTATTAATATATTTCATTTATACAAAACGAGATTGGCACTTTTCCTAAGGATTAAGAATAAAATTAAATTTGTGAGAGTGCAAGGATATGTCAATCAAACCCGCCGAAAAATTTGAAATTTCAATATCTTTTAAATGAAATAAGATTTTTAATTAATTTTTGTGTGAAATGCTATTAAAATATATAAGATGTAATATTATAGAGAAAATAAAAACTTCAAATCTGTGTCCAAGTACCTTTAAGAAGACTTGACAATCGCTAGGAATCTCCTCTTTCAATTGGTTTATTATAACAGATCACAAGCACCCTTTACCACACTTTATCATCATAAGTGTTTCCCTTTTCTCCCCTTAACGCTACTAATTATGAGGAGAAAGGATACACTTCAAAACATTTTACATCACTATGAGTGAAGTTTTATCATGATGAGGGTCAAGTATATGGAAAAACCGTGGAAAATAAAAGACAAAACATAATCATTATTGAAAAAAAAAATATGTAGTAAGATACAATTATCATAAACGAATCTAATTAGATTTGCTATTAAAGTCCATTACCCAACCATCCCATTTTTTCTATCAATAAAAAGTTTTATGATTTTTTTTAAATTCTAATCCATAAATCAATGTTACATTAATATTCACAATTTTAAATCTGATCCCATGTATATGAAATATTTTCATAGAAAATTAAATTTGCTAATATCACTCTCAACTAGAAATAATATATTTTAATAGATAACAAATATTATCTCTTTATTGGGTATTTTATTATTTTTACTCTCGGAAATATTGGATGATCGAGTTAATTTTTTTTATTTAAAACCCGAAATGCCACTTTTTTTTCATTATTTGTGTCACTCTTTCGTAAATCAGATAATCAAAACTCAAACCCTGAGATATAACCAATCTGTGGAAATAATCAAAAACAACACATAAACATTGTTTAAAACTCTTAGTTTAATACAATATTGTTATTATTACTCAGGATTTTTTACAAGGAGGATTAAAAATGTTGGATATAAATAACTTTATTACATCTCTTAAATGCTCCTGGATTAAAAGATTAACAAAAAGTAATCAACCATGGTTAGATATTTTTTGGCAATTAATGGTAAAGACATATTGCATAAAGCTTTTGATTTTGGCGAAGAGTATGTGTCTTGCTTTATTGTAAAAAATAACAACATTTTTTGGAAAGATGTGTTTAATTCATGGTTATATTTCATGAAAACACTCAACAACAATTCATATATGAAAACTAAGTATCTAAACTTACCTGTGTGGTACAATCCCAATATAAAAATTGGAAACAAAATAATTTTTGTAAAGACTTGGTATGTAAATGGCGTTAAACGTGTTTGTGATTTTTTAGACAATGAAGGAAACTTTCTAAATGTTACTGATTTTGGAAATATATTTCATTTGTCGAATGTTTGCATTATGCAATATAACAGTATTATTTGTGCTATATCCAGGTTTTTAAAAAAAATGTCTGTAGATAAATCATCTGTTAAGAAGGAATGTACCCCT
Source organism: Saccostrea cuccullata (assembly GCF_032062105.1). Lineage (NCBI taxonomy): Eukaryota > Metazoa > Mollusca > Bivalvia > Ostreida > Ostreidae > Saccostrea > Saccostrea cuccullata. Next base: position 22,627 of record NW_026924363.1, read on the forward strand.
GTTATTCCTTTTTATTTTGAAAATATTATTGTATATGAAAAGTGCACTAAAATTATTTATAGATATTTGAATAGTAACAACATCATTCCTACATCATTATTTAGATGGAACCAGGAACTATCAATGCTTTTAGAATCTGATATTTCTGTTCAAGATGTTTTTAAGGTTTGTTTCAGAACAACTATGGATACTTCTGCTCAATGGTTACAGTATAGAATCTTACATAGAATCCTTCCAGTGAAACATTATTTGAAGAAAATAAGTATTTTATCTGATGAACATTGTACCTTTTGTAAACAGGATAAAGAAACAATACAACATATATTTTTAAATTGTACAAAAATTTCTTCATTATGGAGTAATCTTAGCATGCACATATTTACAAAAACTTCTAAAGGAGTTGGATTTAACAAATGCAATATTATTTTAGGTGAAACGCCATTTTCTTATCATAATAGGGTGATAAATTTCATTATTTTATATACAAAGCAATATATCTTTTCTTGTTTAAAGCAGAACAAAATGCCTATGCTTACTGGGCTGCTACATCATTTAACTCTTGAGTACAAAGTTGAAAAATGTATATCAATTCAAAATTTTACAATGAATAATTTTGATAATCTATGGTCACCATGGATTAATATTTTTGAGTTATAAACACTTATTTAAACACCAACTTTAAATATCTCTTGAATTTTATATATTTTATATTTCATTCTTGTTTAAATACAGAGGGGAAGTGTGAAAGTGTGTGTGAATGTGATTAAAAAATTTATGTAACTTGAAATGTCACTTCTTGAAATAAAATACAAAAAAAAAAAAAAAAATATACCGTATACAAGTTTGAAGTTCAGAGGTAATTGTCAAATTTTCAACCTGTAGTAACTGTAGAATATTTGTGTTGCTATGGAAACAGATACCTACGTATTTGATTTGCTATCAAAAATGTTTTGTATACTACATAATTTTATCTTAAATAATTGGCATAAAGTATGTTGTAGGTGATATCGATATTGATTTGTAAAAATATTCTTCAAAAAAAGTTTAAATTAAAGTTTTTCTCCCTTAACTTACAGTGGTTTCAATGGCAACACATTATATAGAGAAAAATAATAGTTTTGTTGGTCACACATCATTTCCATAT
>NW_026924364.1:0-23492 GCF_032062105.1 Saccostrea cuccullata
CGTTAACAGTGACATGTGTTAAGCTGTATCAGATCTAAAATACAAAGTTTGGAATATTTAAATATATTCTAGATATTTAAGGGTTGAGTATTAAAATCATTGTATCGAATTAAAAGGAATTTAATTGCTTGTTTGCTTCTGTATTTTCAGTAAAAATGGTTCTTTTAAAATGATTTGAATATCATTTTATTTATCCGTTTGTTTGTATCTCTTTCTTCCAGCTATCTGACTGTCTGTCTCTTATAAGCATCCATGGCTTAAAGACGTTCCCTTGACTAGGTAGAAAACACAGAAAACTTCTATAATTACCATTTATATAGCACAAGGGCATATATAAATATTTTGACAAGTGATATTTCATTGTTCAGGAAAGGTGGATGTGTGTTTCTCTTAGATATTACAAGCGATTTCTAAATTTTATATCATTAAGGGTTGCAACTGCAACGCTTAATGATACACTAGTTTGTATCATTAAGCGTCGAATATGTCGATATTTGCTTGTTTCATTAAGCATCGGTGTTGCACTGCATTTGTAACGCTTAATGATATAATTCTGTCATTAAGCGGCGATTTAGCATTAGCGGTTGATAATGTCAGCTATTAATGCAATAAAATATGGCATTAAGCGTTGCAATTGCAACGCTTAATGCTATTTGTATCATTAAGCGGCGTTTTATCATTAGAGGTTGCTACATAGCTGACCTCGGAAAAATATTTCCATATGTTTCATTTCAAGTTTACATCCGAGAAAAAAAGATATGATCTGAACTGCAAGGTTGAGGTAGAATTGTCTGCTAAAAAAGCATTCTCGACAGAATGAAGTAATTCATCACACTCCATACTGGTGCCCATGCTGGTCACATCATAAGTAATCAGGATGACATTTTTCAGGTACAATCAAAGATTCAATTTTTTGTATTAAATCCGACGTATCTTTGATGTATAATTTTGTTTCTGAACAACTGCCACTAAAAATGATCACAGTAGTGGCCTATATTTTCCGGGCTTGGTGTAAAATGCGGAGGATGGAGTCTCCACAAAACTCCAAAATGGAGGGTCAGAGAGAGCAAGGGGTGGAGTCTCTTGTGTTAGATGATGCAGGAGGTGGAGCACAGAGCTTGTCGTAAATTTTGCACGTGCTTATTAGATCTGTCATCTCATTTTCTGATACCCCGTGAGAATGTGTTAATAGAGTGTTACATTACCAACAATTAAAAAAAAATCCATTGAAGTTGAATGAATGAAACTCAGTTATATCTCCCAACCTGATTTTGTGATGACCATTTGACAGTATCTGATGACATTTGTTTATAAAGTCCATAAAATACTAAATGAGAAACAAAGAAACAGGAAACATTAAAAAAAAATAATGAACACCACATTTCAACGAGGGGAACAGCTTTGCTGATTATTTAATTCTTAAAGATAACAGAGACTGACTGAAGCAGAATAACATCAAAATTATTATCTTTTGGTGATATTATATACAGAATTACATATATACATGATATATGTAAAAAGACTGATATGTAAATAAAGGTGTCAATGAATATCGGCCTCATTACAAAACAACTTTTACCATCTAGAAATGTGCCGTGATTCAGTAAATGAACTGATTGTTTATCTAGAGAACTCTGGCCATTAACTGTTTTTATTTTATTTTATTTTATTGCTCTAAAAGAATGAGAAACAATCAACATGATAAAGAAACAACAAAATGAGAATCGAAATGTCCTATAGATATGACAAACAAAGGAGGGGCATGTAGCCTGTGCTTTTGATTTAAATTTTAATTTGTGATATAACAGATGATAAGTGCAATGGAAACTGTCTGATTCACACTGCTATCTCGCAGTAACCCATGAGGTCTTGACAGATTTTATTAGTATACGTATCAAATATCCGAAGGGCAAAATGTTAAAATTGCTAAGGGCTAGATTACCTAAATTTCTAGGGAAAGATAAAAAATACTAGTATATATTTTAGTGTACAGAAGCAAATTTGTCCCCTCGTTTGACACAAGAGGCTCCACCCCTTACACCCTCTGACCCTCCATTTTTGAGTCAAGGTGGAGACTCCATCCTCCGCATTTTACACCAAGCCTTTTCCGTTGGTATTCCGCGTTGAGAGATAATTCGCCAACCAGGTTGAATTTTTCGGAGGCAGTAATTAAGCCTTTTTTAAAGTGCATCAAGCACTTGTTTATTTATTTTATGTATTTTAGGGTGCAGATACTGCTAGAGTAAAAATTGATATTTTTAATTCTGCTAATAAACGAAAAATTTATTTGTCTAAACATGCTAAAGATGGGTTTTGATACATCTCAATAACTTTAGACTCGATGCACTTATGTAGAGCTTCTAAATCAGGTTTTTCTACTTCGATATAATAGGCAGAATCGAGTTGTCTCATGTCTTCTGAAATAAATTGATCTCTTTCCATTACAACAACTACACATGTTGCTTTTGTCTGTCTTTTTAATGAATCTTAAGGTCAGATGACACGTTCCTCAAATATATGTTTTGTATCTCTTTGTTTTATATAATTTTTTTTTTTCATATTTGTCATTCTCTTCTGATTTCTACATTGTTTTCAAAATATTTTTAAATATAAGTACACCAAAAATTGTGTTATAGGCCATTTAGAAGATTAGCCATAAGGATTATATAGGAGATATGGCCCTATGGTATCTTGGTCAAATGCCTGGTAAGGTACCCTAATTTTTTGTGAGGAAACTTGTTAATTCAATGACAAATATATATTTTTGATGAACGTGTCGTCTGACCTTAAGATTAATTTTAAGAGACTCTTTTCCTCTCGTGTTTAGTGAGGTTGTCTCCTAAAAGTGTGAATGCCATTGATGTTAATTCAAGTTTGGTCTTATCGAAATACGTTTTTAGCATATGTGCTCTTGTTTATACCTGATCGAACGTTGTCTTAAAGGATGCAACAAGTCATTATGGGAATTGCTGAACAAATATTTGCACCTTAATTTTCGTGCCAAAGTCTCTTAGTATCATGTTTTTGGCATTGTAAGACTTACGATTTGGTATAAATTAGTCCTTTAGTAAGAAGTGATTGTTCAGCACGTGTCAACTAATGTTTTGACAAGTTACAAGTTTAATTTTACTTGCAATTCCAGTTTTCTTTCAATTATTCAGCTTATTATTATTTAGATTTCTGTTCTATTTTAAAACATCTACACATTTTCCTTTTCAGATGGATAGAACATGTTTAAGAAAAATTATTACCAATGCCAATTTGTTTGTAGCGACTGTGCAAGCTTAGTCACGCCTACAATGTTTCAAACAAATATGATTGGTGGAGCAAGTACACAGTTTTAATCATCTTGAAAAATAGTGTAAACAAACCAATATGATAAGACAAAGATATGAACAATTTTCAATTGAGAGTCCATGCGACACATAATTATATATTATTGCACAATACAAAAATTCCTATTATTCTTTGAATGAAAAAATTCACATTATTGCGATAAATAGTGTCGTTCGTTGATTTTATGTGAATAAATCAGCTACATATAGCTTAATTGTGTTAGCTTTGATAACGATCACGATTTTTAGAAGACTTTTAACTTAGCCGCCCCTTTCCACGAGATGTTCCTTGTATCCTTGGGTCTCCATATTGTTGTGAGGTGTGTTGTATTTGTATTATTTCATCATGTATATTATTAGTAACATTAAGTTTCTTGAACATTCCAGAGTGGTCCATATGTTTAGTCATTTTTTCTAGAACATTCTTGAACTTTGTGTATGTCCAGAACTTTCCAGTAATATCATGTACTTACAACTTCTAGAATATTCTAGATTTATGATACTGTATAAATACCCTGTCAATTCGATGTATGGATACAATTGTCGTACAAGCATCACTGAGGTATTACTGGGATATAATTTCACTGGGACATTGTGTGCAGCAACGGACACTCTGATGTATGTATTTTTAGATTTTTGCTAAGTTTGTACTTAATGATTTGTATATTACTGTAAATAAATTATTGTTAAGTTTAAACTGTGTGATTGATCTTTGCTGGCATTTAGGGTTATTCTGACCCATAACAGAATTGGGGGCTCGTCCGGGATCAAGAATTTCTTGCACTTTTGCAGTTTATTGTTAGAATTTTGTTGATTAAATTGTTAAATTAAATTATAAGCCAGCAAAAATCAACATGGTATTTTCGGTCACAGACTTTCTTAATTCGCCAAGTGTACAGGTTTTTGAAACGTTAAAAAAGGATGACTTGATCGCATTAGGTTTGCATCTTGGGTTAGATGTTAAATCTTCTCAGAAAAAGCAAGACATTAGAATAAAGGTTGCAAACAAATTAGTAGAAGAAAACATCTTTGAAAAATACGAACTTCCAGAATATACAGTTAAATCAGAGTTAGGCTCTTACAAAATGACAGACTATCAGTTTCAATTAGAGTTAGAGAAAATGCGATTTGAAAGAGAAAAATTAGAAAGAGAAGAGCGAGAGAGAGACAGAGAAAGAGAAAGAGAAAGAGAAGATCGAGAGCGTGAACGAAAATTTGAATTAGACAAATTAGAAAGACAAGAGCGAGAAAGAGAGCGTGAAATGAACTTTGAATTAGAGAAATTAAGATTACAGCACCAACCAGAACTGTCATTTGTCAAGAATGAATTTGACGCAGCAAAAAATATCAGATTAGTTCCAAAATTTCAAGAAAAATCTGTAGATAAATATTTTCCCCAATTCGAAAAGGTCGCAGAGAATCTTAAATGGCCTCAACATGTTTGGTCAACAATGTTACAAAGTGTACTGGTTGGCAAAGCAGCTGAGGTATACTCTGCACTAGGGGTAGCTGAAAGTTCAGACTATGAGAAGGTCAAAGCAGCAATATTAAAAGCCTATGAATTAGTACCTGAAGCGTATCGACAAAAGTTCAGAAAGTATAGGAAGTTTGATAATCAAACATTTGTTGAATTTTCACGAGAGAAAGAAGATTTATTCGATCATTGGTTTAGATCTAAGAATCTTGATAAAACTTTTGCTAATTTGCGCCAAGTCATCCTGGTAGAAGAGTTTAAGGAATGTGTTTCTCAAGATTTGAAAATACATTTAGAAGATAAGAATGTGAAAACTCTTGAAGAGGCAGCAGTCATATCTGATACTTATGCTCTGTCTCATAAAAAGAATTTTGTATCAAGATCTCAGACTAGCAGTAATTCTACCAATTCAGACACATATAAAAAGAGTGGTTCAGGGTCTCAGTCTTTCACAAGTTCCCAGTCTCCATCCCAAGGTGGTTCTAAGTCCGGTCCAGGACGTTTTGAAGGATCTTCTGGAATAGGGTCGCTTCCTACTTGTAGTTATTGTAAGAAAAAAGGTCATCTGATCAGTGAATGCTTTAAACTTAAGAGAAAAAATGACTTTGATAAAACTCAACCACATGCTTGTGCGGCAGTTAGAGGTGATAGAGAAGCCTTAGTTTCGATTTCTTCTGACACTCCTGATGTCCAGGGTTCACAGTCCAGTTCTATTGATTCTATGGAGGATTATAAGCCCTTTATGTCTCAGGGATTTGTTTCACTCGGTGACTCTAGCGAAATAAAACCTGTCCAGATTTTGAGAGATACTGGTGCTGCACAGACGTTATTGTTAGAGGGCGTGCTTCCTTTGTCTGAGCAGACTTCTACTGGTGGGTCAGTTTTATTACAGGGGGTGGAGCTAGGCGTCATTGATGTTCCCTTGCATAGAATTAGTTTGAAGTCAGATTTAGTTACTGGACCTGTTATCGTAGGTGTTCGACCTACTCTTCCCGTTCCAGGCATTTCTTTGTTGCTAGGCAACGATTTAGCTGGTGGAAAAGTTGTACCAGATCCTATAGTTTGTGAGAAAATCACTCCAGATGTCATGTTCAATGATGAAAATGATGACATTTATCCAGCCTGTGCTGTTACCAGAGCAATGGCCAGAAGACGAGAAATGGAGGCAGACCATACTCAAGCATTTGACGAGACGAATTCCTCTGTTGATATTGATTTGAATGACACTTTCTTATCTGACCTTGATGCAACTCAAACCAACAAGGAACCACACAATATCAAGAAGCAAGAGAAGGAAGAACTATTACCAAAATTTGGTGGTGAGGATGATGAGTTGCATCCACTAGTTAGCCAAGGCAAGGACATCCTCAGCCGAGAACGTTTACTCTCTGAACAACATAAAGACCCAGATATCATTCAACTTAGTAAGAGGGCACTTCCACCAGAAGAGGCTACTAAAGTTGGAGAATGCTTCTATATGAAAGATGGCATCCTTATGCGAAAATGGCGACCACCTGACGCTTCCCCAGATGAAGTGTGGCGTGTTGTTCACCAGATAGTGGTCCCAGCTGCTTATCGTCGAGATGTCATGAGTTTAGCTCACGATACCCTATGGCTGGTCATTTAGGTATCAATAAGACTTATAATAGGATTTTGAGTCATTTTTATTGGCCTAAGCTAAGGAAGGAGGTTTCTGAGTTTTGTAAGTCGTGTCATGTCTGTCAGATGGTAGGTAAACCGAATCAGAAGATACCATCCGCCCCTCTCCAACCAATTCCAGCTTTTGAAGAACCGTTTAGTCGAGTGTTGGTGGATTGTGTAGGACCTTTGCCTAGGACCAGATCTGGGAACCAGTATTTACTTACCATTATGTGTACATCCACTCGATTCCCTGAAGCCATACCTCTTAGGAATATAAAGGCAAAGAGCATAGTTAAGGCCCTAACCAAGTTCTTCAGTTTTGTAGGAGCACCCAAGGCAATTCAGTCGGATCAAGGCTCAAAATTTATGTCAGGGTTGTTCCAGCAAGTCATGCATGAGTTGGGTATTAGGCAGTATCGATCAACTGCTTATCATCCTGAGTCCCAGGGAGCGCTAGAACGTTTTCATCAAACCCTAAAGACAATGCTGAAGACCTATTGTTACCAGTATGAGAAAGATTGGGATGAAGGGGTTCATCTTGTGCTGTTTGCTGCAAGAGAAGCAGTCCAGGAGTCTCTTGGGTTTAGTCCTTTTGAATTGGTGTTTGGTCATACGGTTAGGGGTCCTTTGAAATTGTTGAAGGAAAAGTGGCTGAATGAGACTACTGATCTTAATCTTTTAGATTATGTGTCTGATTTCAAAGAAAAACTTTACAATGCTTGTAAATTAGCACAGGAAAATTTGAAGAGTTCTCAGATGAAAATGAAAATGTGGTATGACAAAGATGCCAGAAATAGGGTGTTTCAAGCCAGGTGATAAGGTTCTTGTATTTTTACCTATTCCTGGTCATCCTTTACAAGCCAGATTTTATGGCCCTTATGAAATTGAAAGCAAGATCAGTGATGTAAACTATGTAGTTAAGACACCAGGTCGACGTAAAGAGAAACGGGTTTGTCACATTAACATGTTAAAAGAGTATTTTGAAAGGTGTGACCGAAATTCTGTAAAACCAGTTTCCACTTTAGCCAATGCTAAGACTGTTCAAAATTGTATTGAAAGTGATACGAGTGTAGAAATGAATGAGAAAGATTGTAATCAGAGTGTCCGCTTGAAAAACTCAGAAGTTTTGGCTAATTTGGATGCCAAACTTGGACATTTGAACATTCACCAAAAAGAACAAGTTAAAAACTTGATGAATGAGTATCATCAAATCTTCTCGGATGTTCCAAAGAAAACTAATGCAGCTTGTCATGATGTCATAGTGAGTGACGTTCTGCCTATCAAACAACATCCGTACCGTCTGAATCCAATTAAATTGCAGTACCTAAGAAGGGAAGTGCAGTACATGTTGGACAATGACATTGTTGAACCTAGTAAAAGTGATTGGAGCTCACCATGTATTCTTGTACCAAAACAGGACGGTTCGTACCGATTATGTACAGACTATAGAAAGGTGAATTCTGTTACCAAAACTGATTCATTTCCAATACCTAGAATCGATGACTGTATTGACAAAATTGGAAACGCGAAATTTGTCAGTAAATTTGACCTGTTGAAAGGCTACTGGCAAGTGCCGTTAACAGAAAGAGCAAAAGAAATATCTGCTTTTGCTACACCAGATGGACTTTACCAGTATAAAGTAATGCCTTTTGGCATGAAAAATGCACCGGCTACATTCCAAAGGATGATTCACACTCTTCTCCAAGACCTTGAGGGATGTGAGGCCTACATTGACGATGTGATCATATACAGCGACACATGGGACGAACATCTCCAAATCATGCGTGCTTTATTTGACATTTTAGCTAAAGCAAACTTAACTGTGAACCTTGAGAAGAGCGAATTTTGTCATGCCTATGTAGAGTATTTAGGTCATAGAGTAGGTCAAGGTTATGTTACACCCATTATGGCTAAAGTGGAAGCTATTGCAAAGTTCCCGATTCCTACAAACAAGAAAGAGTTAATGAGGTTTTTGGGCATGGCTGGGTTTTACAGAAAATTTTGTCCAAATTTTTCCTCAGTTGTAAGTCCACTTACAAATCTTTTACAAAAGAGGGTTAATTTTGAATGGACAAAGGACTGTGAAAAATCCTTTCATAAAATCAAATCTGTCCTTATGAGCAATCCAGTTCTGTCAACTCCAGATTTTTCTAAGCAATTTAAGCTTACTGTTGACGCTAGTGATGTTGGAATCGGGGCAACTTTGTTTCAAGAACATAGTGATAAGGTAGATAGAGTTGTTTCTTATTTTTCAAAGAAACTTACAAAATGTCAACAAAAGTATTCCACCATTGAAAAGGAATGCCTTGCTTTGTTGTTAGCCTTACAGCATTTTGATGTTTATCTGAATGTTACTTTGCATCCAATTCTTGTATATACGGATCACAACCCCCTGACATTTTTGCATAAATTGTCAAACAAGAATCAAAGACTGACTAGATGGAGTTTGTTGTTACAAGAATACAACATAACAATTAAGCATATCAAAGGCAAAGACAATGTTATTGCAGATGCCTTGTCCAGAGTATCGTGAACATTATATGATTTTGTATTAATGTACATATATCTCATTTTAACAATGTAAGTTTTCATTGACATTCAAACTTTTTAAGGGGGGAGGTGTTGTGAGGTGTGTTGTATTTGTATTATTTCATCATGTATATTATTAGTAACATTAAGTTTCTTGAACATTCCAGAGTGGTCCATATGTTTAGTCATTTTTTCTAGAACATTCTTGAACTTTGTGTATGTCCAGAACTTTCCAGTAATATCATGTACTTACAATTTCTAGAATATTCTAGATTTATATTACTGTATAAATACCCTGTCAATTCGATGTATGGATACAATTGTCGTACAAGCATCACTGAGGTATTACTGGGATATAATTTCACTGGGACATTGTGTGCAGCGACGGACACTCTGATGTATGTATTTTTAGATTTTTGCTAAGTTTGTACTTAATGATTTGTATATTACTGTAAATAAATTATTGTTATAGTTTAAACTGTGTGATTGATCTTTGCTGGCATTTAGGGTTATTCTGACCCATAACAGAATAAGGTGTAGGCTTGTGCCTGTGTGGGTCTCCATATAAGGTGTAGGCTTGTGCCTGTGTGGGTCTCCATGTAAGGTGTAGGCTCGCGCCTGTGTGGGTCTCCATGTAAGGTGTAGGCTCGCGCCTGTGTGGGTCTCCATTTAAGGTGTAGGCTCACGCCTGTGTGGGTCTCCATGTAAGGTGTACCTCGCGCCTGTGTGGGTCTCGAGTAGACGATGAGACCCTGTGTGTAGATTTTCCCGGGAAAGTTCCAAGGCCTTAGTGTGTTCAACTTGTACCTTTTAAATATACCCAGTTCCCTTTTAGCGTCAGCACTGACCTTTGTTTTTGATTTTAATTTTAGGAAAGTACAGCTCCTGACGTACGTTGTTAATTTCTTTATCTTTCTTCTCAATGAAGAAATTGAAGAAATTCCACAATTTTTATACATATAATGTACTTTAATTTCTTTTATTTACCTCGATCATTTTACAATGTAAAGAGTATAAAGATTCTCCTGTCATTGCAAAGCTCCATAAATCACTTCTAATTCATATCATATTAATAAACATTGGTATCTCTGGTTAGATTAAAATGATCGAACATCAATTTCTTGATATATTTAACTTTAAAATGCATTTACGGGGTAAAAATTTTGACTTTTAATTAGACCTTTCTGAGAACTTCAAAGAACCTTGAAGCACATTGAGAGGTATACAATGAAAATTGTTGCATGAAAGGATTTAATTTTTAAGCTTCATTTTGAGACTTTTTGAATTAAATCATAAATTAAAGAGTTGTCCTCCCTGGCTGAGGATCGGAGTCCCTTAAGAGTACGAGATTTTTGTCTCCCAGATTATTTGATACGAAACAAATCAGGCTTATTTGTAGTAATTATGAATAAGTTGATGATTCAAGAATGCCATCAATCTCATTAAAGGTCAACAATTTGCAAAGGTAGGGTTTCAATAAGGCTAATTTTTGGCCCATGATGAATTTCAAATTAATTCCTTTAGTTATGTCTAGTAATGCTTCCTCTCTCATATTTTATAATTTATTTGCAAAACCAACCTATACTAGTCACGTGACCAAGGGATATCTAAAGGGTCCCTCTAAAAGCGTCTAAGAGGGTTATGAAGATTTATTACTTGTAGAAGACTATTCATTGTGAAAAACTAAAGAAAGATTAACCATATATAATCAGGGAATATCGAACAGGGTTGAAGTAACACAAAAAGTTAACTAATTTAATATTTTTTTTGGAAAAAGAACTTCTGTAAGTGTAGCCATAGGAATTCATTGGAAATTGTGTACGCTTTCTTATTAGACATCTTTGCTTCCTAAAATAGCATAAAAAAGGTATGAAAAACAATCAATTATAAATAAAGAAAAGCTTTCAATATTAAGATATATCATATAATGAGACAAATCATTTAAAATATAACTGTGCTTGCGAGCCATACATATTCTTACAAGTGTAAAGTAGAAAAAAGACCTCTACGCATTATAAGTAAGTACATCGATTTAATAGTATTTTGTTTAGATAGACACAAAGGAAGTGTAAAAAATCTTTTATCAATAAATTGTAATCAATATTAAAAATATTTTTTTGCGATTAAAAAAGAACTGATTCTGTAAGTGTACACTGAACACGGGCATTAAACATAATTTATATGTACTTATTTTATTTTGTTTATAGATATTGGGTGCAAAATCTGAGATGTGTCTTTTATCAAAATTCATTTTATATACATTCATTTTAATTCTAAAGATATATACTTTGATTTAATGTCTGTTCCCATTTTTGTGTGAAACGTACCTTAATTTTTTTCAAAATGTTTTTGTAATCGCATGTACATGTGCCCCTTTGAACTTGCACAAATCACCTTTGATCAAGGAGTAAAGTATTAATAGGCAATAAATTTAGGACAGATCAAGGCACAAACTGCATCATCAACATTTTGTAAAATTCAAATTCACATTAAGTTAAGTTAATAATTAAGGTGAAAGGAGCTGGTTACTAAACAGAAAAAAAATGTATATTTAATCTGTGAAACGGCAACATACCCAAATCAAGAAACTTTGACCTTGATTTGCATTAAATAATTAATATTGTTTTCTGTGAAACAATAAGTCTGACCTTGGTCTTTATATATTGAAACTACCGTCTCTAGTGTCAAAGTTTTTGGTTTTCCTCACAGATAGACACAAAGGCATGTTATAATATAATCAATTATTTTTCTTTCATGTTTGATTTCATCGTATGATTTTAATACAGGTATAAAGGACAAGCCAGTACTAAATAGTAAAACCCCACTCTGTTTGACTCTCATGAATCAATCTCACAATAACATGGCATGCCTAAACAAAGAGTGTACTAAAATATCAAGAATCTGCAATGAGTATTCGCTGAGAAAACCGTGATAGAAATTGGTACATACAGACACAGAGATAAACAGAAAATTGACGTTGTTTTCATGCAAAAATAATTGTCTCCTTTTGACCTGCAAAAAAGCCCCAATCATCTACTATGAGTAGTTGCCGAAAATATGCAAAGAAAATTTGTTACAGACAGACACACAGACAGCTTGACAGAAACACAAGGGTGAAAAAGTATACCCCAGGGCTAGGGTCGAATTCCTAGTAATCTGTTTGATTGACTGGAGAATGTTATAAATGTGTATGATTCACTTTAAGTGTTTGAATAAAATTAACCACAACTCAACAGATTGCAAAATTTGTAAAGTCATTTGTATTTAAGTGTGTGTTGCATTGCGAACCACAACCATATTTCAGTATAATCTTTCTGTACATATAAGTAATTAATCATCAAATTATGGTTTTGGTTCAGAATGCAACACGTGGTGTACTAGAAGGTTAAACATCATAACCCTCCAACATTTTCCCATATACTCAATGTTAAAGCGGTTGAGGGTACCATACTTTGATCATTTATTCCAATATTATCCTAACTTTTTTCTCCCAAAATAAATACACAGCACAAAATTAAACATGTTGAAAATAATGAAAGTAAGTTTAAAATTGTTGGCAATCTTATTTCATTTTTCACAAAAAACATGGGCCAAAAAACAGCCTTGTTGAAACCTTTCCTTTGAAAAATTTGAAATTCCAGAGGTGTGACAGGGGCCTACATGGAGTAAACATCTAATCTGTATGACAAACAAGATCAATTAAGCTTTTCTATCACTCCAACTTTCCTTATTAATGTAGTAATAGTCCACTATAACCTCTTAATGGTGTTTATGTCTCTCACCTTATTCAATTGTTCTGAGAACTATAAATTTCTAAAGCAATGCATGCTACTCACTGATAAGTTGATGTTACGGGGAGACAAAAACCTCGTTTAAGGAGGTCGGATTCTTCCATCAAAAGTACTGAGATTTTTTATAAAGTAGAAACTATAATTTTTAGAATTTATACAATACACATGCTTTATTAAAAATAAAAAAATTGGGGACCAATACCCTTCGTTTGGCGCCACAGAGCATTTAGTTTGACCTTTTTCTTTTTTACTGTAAATGTGTCTTTTACATAAACCATTTACTAGTATTAAAAATGTTTTTCCTCCAATATTTTTTGTTCAAATAAATTATGGGAACAAACACAGTCTTATTTCATCTTAATAGACACATTAAAATTTGTGACAACGAAGAAATTTTCAAATTACTCCGCATGTTCAATTATTTGACCGTTTTGCACTCAAACATTATCATTTTGCTGGCATTAAAAATTTAAGAAGCATGAAAATCATTTGAAAGTAATTACATTTTACTAAATTTAAGAAGAATGGTTAAAAATATCGTATTCAGAAACGAAAATTAAAAAGTGGGGGGTCTGTGATGTTAAGTAATTACTAAATAGTGCTAATTTTAAGCTTAAATTAGGATTTTTTCCTCCATTCTTTCAATATATATGCTATATATTTATCAAATATTTGACAGTTTATTTTATAGATAATTTATTTACAACTAGTGTAAAACATTGCACTGCACAAAATAACTCTATGGGCAGGCTGCATGTAAATATAGGAATCCAAAAAAACATTTATTTAAATACTCTGAAAGAGGAAAAAATGATCAATTTGTTCTAAAAAATACACAATTCACAAAATATTGTTCCTCTCTTAATGCTTTTGATATGGAATTTAAACACGTAGTTTTAACTGAATATAGTTAAATTGGCTTTGTAGAATCCAAATTAATTGTAAGAATTAAAACATTGTTGATAATAAAAAAGATGCTCGAGTTTCTGATTGACGATATCTATATTCAAATTTTTGAGATCAGGTCTTCAAACAATTTGTTGGAATTTGTATGGGTACCAATTACACTCCGTTATTAACAGACTTTTTTGTGTATTCTTATGAAGCATGTTATTTTAAAACTTCTACGTGAGAAGAAGTAACCACTTGCTAAGACCTTCAATCCAACATTTCGATACATAGAGACGTATTATTATTAATTAATAATAGTTACTTTCATTCATATGTCGACTCGTTATAACCCAACACAAGGAGCCTGAAAGAATAAAAAAACCCACGGAGACTAACTCATCTGTTTGATATTTGGATATTTTACTAGAAAAACACGTCAAGGGCAATTCAAAAATTACGCGCTATTTCCTCAGTAGAATATTTACAGCACTCATGGAGAAACTTCAAGAATATTGCAACAATATACATGTATTCGAGAAGTGATGTAATCAGATTTGGATAATTTATAATTCAAAGTAACTTTTGGAAATTTTGATATCACACAATTTTACCGAAATCAATAGCATAACAAATTACGACTTCTCAACAACAATAATTCCCACGATAAAATGAAGTCCAGGCTTTCTGACACTAAAACTGCTTTCGCAATAAAAAAAAACGGTACTCGTAAATTCACTGACTTATCTTGTCATTGGTGATTTGCAATATTAATTTGTTAAAAACATTCTGATTATACACGCAAATACTCTGAAATTGGTATTAAAAAGATATTTGATTTTCTAATTGACAATATCAACGTACAGTATGTAGTTTTCGGAGATCAGGTCTTCCAACAATCTGTTGACTTTTGTCTACTCTTTTGTTCTTATATCGGGCTGTCTCAGGTAAATCAAAAAGCTATGTTTAAAGGTAGGATTCTTCTCACATTTCTTGTATTTAAAAATTAATGACATTTTCACAGAATCAAGAGGACAATATCACTAAGTGATGGTATCAGTGAGATTAAAATTGACCGTTTAATATTAGTGGCAAGGTCAGGTCAAGGTCATTACCTTTTTCCTGGACATTAAGAATAAAAAATTACTGTTTCCAATCATGCGATCACTACTTGTAATTCAAAAGATTGAATGTTTTTCTTTTTGCATAAACAGATACTACCATATAGGGCCTATAAGATGATATTACCAAATTGACATGGATAATTTAAATAAAATGGATATTTGCTAATCCGAAGTTTCTCTACTTTTCTTAAATTTTTAGGATTGATTAGTTATTTTTATATGCTTCCTATATTTAACTTTTTCCAATTTTCACATATAGTAATGTTGTCACATAAAGGTAAAAAATGATACAAAAACTAAAATTTCTTATCGTTTACTAAGAGAGAAATAACACTTTTTACGAATTTTAGGTTCAAATCTGTACTTAGATTTGAAGCATTTAAAAGCCAACATAGTTCTAGTATTTGTGAAAAATCTTATTCATTTGATATATTTTGAAACTCTGTCCCTTATTATAAATTTAACTTACATTTGTAAATTTCGTCTAGTCTTTGATTGCGTAAAAATTATAACTAAATTCAATGTTCTATAATAATTTGAGAGACAGAAAAGAAGATATTTTCATACGCCACCATTCTACCAAAAATATAGTCCATGCTAGTTTTCAAACGCATTTTACCATTTCTATCTAAAGTTGTATAATTGTGATGAGGAAAGAAAAATATGGTCTTTTAAATCTCTTACATCTAAATATATAAGACATATCAACAAATGTACTTTGAATATTCCATCTAGTCAGAAACCAGAGAAGAATCCTACCTTAAATAAGTACGATTTATGCCTCATACAATATTACATTAATGGGCCTCAAACTGTTATTATTTAATACAGAACTGTATTCGGCATAAGTTCAATGCCTGAATTTACTCAAATGAATGAAGATATTTTTAATTTTCCACAGATATTTCGTTTTTTGGCCTTTGTCAAACACATTTTTAGAAATGAATGACAGCGATAAATTTAAATATCTTTGGGAAGAAACAGTAATTCTTTTCAAAATGAGAACTGTTGTCCTATTTTTAGAACAATATACCGGTAGTGTGAATTTTGAAAGGAAAATTAACAAGCAATTAATATCATGAGTCTTTAATAAAATTAAAATTTCAGTGATTGAATCAATATATCTATTATATATAGTTTTTTCACAGATTTCTTACTGATAACGTTTCGGTTGTCATGATCCAGGTTTGGTGCCTAAGTGAGCAATAAAGTCTTTTATTCACAGCTGCTCTTGCCGATTAAGAATCCTGAGAAGTGAGAGTAATAGGGAAGTCCTCCTATTGTTGTGAATCCTGCCGGAACATCGTCGATCTGGACATAAACTTGGTCTCCATGGCGGAGCTCGACAATGGTGACCTCTGACCTCTTCAGCCACATGCCCTCCCACTCGATATACAAGTAACCCACACGTTCTTTGTTCTTCATTATACTCAGTCGAAGGTAATCTTTGGCTGATTCTGGGGTGGGCATTCCTATGGTGAGCGTGAAGGAGTAGACGCCGCGCACGGGGGAGGTAAACACACCAGTTGAGCAGTTGTAAGCATGACCCTCGTTAAGCAACATATGGTCAAAGTTCATTTGTCCCGTGACCAACTGGAAATCGGCTTTAAGACCGGCAAAAAATGAGACCAGAGGCGTGGCAGCTATTGAAAAAATAAAAAATCAGTTACAACACATAATAAATGAAATATATGAGAGAGCGAATAGTATTCAAGCTCCGTAAAACAATATAATCAGAAGCAGTGAAGAACACAGACCTAAAAAACAAAGTTCGCTACTGGTCATAGAAAATCATTTAATTAAAAATACATGACTTTTATAATCTGCGCCATAAGTCTTTTTTAAAATATTTAAAAAGAGAAAACATGAACAAACATCCAACAGAAGTAAGAGAGATTTCTAATCTTTAACTAATGATTTTCTCCCAACATATATAGCGTATGCCAGTCCCTCTCCATTTGTCAGATAGCATGCATACAACAAAGTATTGATTAATTGAGTAAATTCTTCCGTAAAATTTAAATTAAATTAAATTCTGCTAATTTTGATATTCAATAAAACATACCTTCTTTTAGTTTTTCCACCTCCGCTTCCAAAAGTATCAATTCTGTTTCCCACCGCTGTATCATGTGTTTCATACAGTTTTCATACTGGTACAGTGAATTGAAACAGGAGTTTCTGTCCTCACACATAGTCCCAGATGTTCCGAGGACAAAGAAACCCAATAAAACATAGAGAGGACTCATGTCTAATATTTTATTCTGTCGAATTTAGTAGACGTCTCCTTGGTATAAACTATAAACAGTCTCTGATATAGGACTCATACATTGCGACGCAGTTATAATAATTATAATTTTATACGGTTAACAGCTCCTTAAGAGGTAAATTGCAAGTGATTAAGCAATTTCAAGCGAGACTCATAGAATAGTTAAGACTTTTTCTGTACAAATAATTACTATATATTAGGTAATATGGACAAAAAGAAGCAATTATAAAAATATAACTTTTCGCTGCACCGGAATTTTTTACTTGTAGGATAAGGAGTCAAGTATACTGTCCTTGGACTTGCTAGTCGGAGTCAAAATTCAGTGTGCCAGTCCCTCTAGTCCTTCCATTATCACAGATTGCCTTAAGGGCAGATGATACAAGCAAACGTTTATAATAAAAAAAAATGAAAATAACCAATTTAGTCAGGATAACATGTGAAAAAATGAATAAGTTTAACCTCATATATTTAAAAAAACAAAAACATTTATTCAAAGTTTCACCAAAATTTGATTTGAACGACAAAAATTGTGTCGTTTAATAAGGAGGGTTTGCAGAAATGTACAATCCTGAACTTCCTAGAGAGTAATGTAGCTTTTTATTTCCTAGTTTGTAGTGCTGGTTATTGTGTACTATTATAACTTTACATGGACACAGTTTCGACTGATTTTTTAAAGCCGATTTTTATCTTTACAATTCGTAACTAAGGAAGTTCTAATGATCAGCAAAATTTTAAATATTATCTGTTAATTTACAAAGGATTTACAAAGGAGATACAGAACTTATAATTCTTCAAAATGATAACAAGGCTCGTGCCTTGCTTTTGTTGATGCTGACTCCTCCATGGCACCTGATCCCACCTCTGATGTTTTGGAGGTCCGTGTTTGCTCTGCTTCTGTTTTGTGTTGTTTTATGGACTTTTGATCTTGAATACTGTTTGTTATCTCTATATGTTTCGTTACATATGGAAAATATCGCAATTATACATGTAATAAAACCGTAATTAGAACCTGTCGAGTTGTATTCAGCATTTAAATTTTTTATTGAAAAAATCTGCTTTCAACGAAAATATATAGGTAAAAGTATGTTTAACCTATGTAAACAAAAACATGACACTGCCTTGTTTACATTACAAAAGGTTTGGAGCTCTAAATCTGTCTTGTATATCGACAACTGAAATTCACTTTTTATGATTATCCTTAGAAATGCCTGATAGTCAAGTATTTATAAACCAAAAATAAAAAAATAAAAATGTAAATAATTTTTAATTTTTTTTTTAGCTGAAACTGTGTCCATGTCCTATAATACATGTTCACTCTCCTGTCTAGTCCATAGTGGTCGCTAATCATGACGGAGTCACTCTCATATTGTTTTGTTGTTGTTGCTGCATTGTATTTTTTGAAAAAGATGGTAAAGGAGAGAAAGATTGCAAAATGTTGGGGACCTGCATGGTCGAGAAATATTACTTTGAACATTGGGTCTGAATGGTTAATTTGTATTAGAATGGAATTATCACCGGGGAAAATAAGTGTCAAACTTTCCGGCAACAATAAAACATAAAAATGCTAACGATGGAAAAGCACTTTATTATAAACTTAGGTCGGTAGGGTGAATTCTGGAAGTCCAAAAATTACACCCGAACAATCCGAAGCCTAGGACTTAACTTATTAATAATGATACATGTTACATAAAAATAATAAAATATAACAATGGCTATTAACACAATTCTGAGCATGAGTGACAGATGGCCTAGATGGAATAACTCATGACATGTTGAGTAAATAGATTAAATAATTAATTTCCAGATTCGGATTTACATAGTAATTAGCATAATTAAAGTTTCTCAAATTGTTTAAAATAATTACAGTAAATTAAGAGTATATTTCAAAGTCAGCTAAAATGTCACTAAAATTGTTTTTCTCAAAAATCACACCGTGATAGTATTCTCGTGAAGTTCCCGTGTAATTTTATGAATATCAGTAGAGATGAACGTGAACCATTCATTTTGTAATCTTGATTACCGTTCTTTTTTCTTTTTATACATTTTATTATTTTAATAGTTATTATAATTGATCACAAAATAATCGTGATCGAATAATGGATGTATAAATTGTAAAAAGTCATATGTTTTTATTCTATTAGTTTGAGTGACATTTCGTTATTTCACATTTTCTAAAAGTTCTCTACATGTAGTTCTTTAGTTTGATTGTTGGTTAAAAAACGTCTAGAATACCTTTTTTCACGGTAGTACTAAAGTTTAGCCTTTAAAGTTTTAAATATTTTCCGATGAGTAAAGAAGATTAGTAATACGTAATTTTTCCCAAGTACATTATAACGTCATGAAATACGTCATTTTACCTTATCCTGTAAGTTTCTTTCAAAAATGCCAACAATCGATGTTTTTTTAGTATTACAAATAGAGCACAACCTCTGATCCAAGATATTTTAATACTCTGAAGTTAAAATTGCTGGAGCTCCTCAGTACCAAAGCAGATAATAAAGAAAACGTTTTCAAACTAATTGTTGGAATGCGCACGGGGTTTATACATCTCAATTGGTCAGATACATACATGTACTCAAGAGCATGCTCTACTTATGTACAATTTCTAAAATAGGGGAAATTATTGACAAACAAGTTAAGTTAATGACACAAGAATATCAGCAGTCTCGTTAAAGTAATAATTTCATAAGTTCTATGGTTGATACAATGTCCTTGTCAGCAAATACAATTTATATATCATTGATTCAAAAGCTGACTGAATTATTTTTTTCATACTAATTGTTAGTCCATTATTTACACACTGAATTGACCATGGATTTTTCCGATCATGAAAAGGGTGACTCAACGGGTGTGGCCGTACCAATAAACACAATATACGGCGCCGTAGTGTGTATCGCTAATTCATGAACACGCCAATTATTCAATGCCCAGTGACTGCGCTTAATTTTGAATAAGCCAATTTTTGTTCAGATACAGAATTATAGTACTATTATCTAGGAACACAGATTATTTTTAATTCCACCTCCAATATCTTATTTGAATTATTATGCTTATATAAATCTGTAAGGTCAATTAGCTCATGCGCTTTCATGTTTGACATCACATCTCTTTTTAAAACATATCAATAAAATGAGAAAATATATGGTCATACAGTTCTGTATTTTTATATTAATTGTTTTATACTCGGATTATTTTAATCCAATTATATGTTCATTTGGATCAGAACTCTTAATATTTTGAAAATAATTGTACATAAATTCTCATTATTCATTTTATTATTTCCCATTTATCTGAATTATTTCCTGAAATGTGTCAAAGAAGCCCATGTTCTATTTGACCTTCGATTCTCAATTGCAGTAAATCATATTTTTGTTCCTGACGCTCATTCATGATTTTGTATCCTATTAACGCTTACGCTTTACATTGATGTTGATGTCCTTAACATGGTGAGAATAAATAGAGATGGTGACGTCCAATTTGATTGTTACGCAAGGCAGAGCTCGTGACGATCTACATGGTTTTTCAATAGTCACTGTAAATACGAAGAGTGTTCTAAAGATAATACAAAAAATTATCTAAAAGTAAGAAAAGTTAAAAAATACATATCCAGAACACTACAGCGTACTCATCCTTAGGGAGGGACGAAAGACTCTGATAAATATAAAATCTTAATAGCTTGTAACATCAGATATTGTGAAACATAGAACAATGTTCAAGATCAAAAGTCAATATTTACATTCGTTGTGTTTTTCTTCTAAGCCAACTGTGAAATTGATATGCAAGTCATTTTTATGTAGAAATATACACGGAGAAACGTGCGTTAATGTGACGTCACAATAACGCTATGTACGGCAGCGAGAAATTCAAATATTGAATATAATTTAGTTGCTTCCGAACGTGTTAAACGTAAATATAAGGAATGTTTTTCAGTTTAGTGTGAATTATTGGTGTGTGAATCACGCAGACTTGAACATAGGCATATTTTTCATGAAGCGCTAGCGCGCTTCATGAAATATGCCTACGTGACAAGTCTGTGATTCACACACCAAGTACGCAGACACAAAACTGAAAAACATTCCTTAAATAAAACAATACAAAGTATGAGCAGAGCAAACACGGTCTACCAAAACATCAAGGTGGGATAAGGTGCGATGGAGAGGTGCAGCATCCCCTGCCCGCCATGTAGGACAATATGCCTTGTCATTAATCAAGAAATATTGTTCAATCCTCCTTTAAATGCTTTTTAACGCTTCTTTGGAAGAAAAATATTTCACATTGGTATAAGATCAAGTGAATATAGGCATGACATAGTTGTCCTTTTTTCTTCTCAAATTTTATTCGTGTCGCTATGCTTATTGTACGGCATTGTATGTAACGAACAATACCCTGGACCGCGTATTTGGATTTCTTTTCCAGGAAAAACGTTAAAATTTCCCTTTTTAAACTTTTTGGCCCAAAAGGGGACACGCGATTAAATTCTTTAAGGGGAGATGCAAAGTATTTCAGGCGTTTGTAATAAAAGTATACTTGGCGATTTAAAAAAGGTTAAGCCATACCATGAACAACACGAACATATATTTATTCAACATTATTTCTTTTTGAAAATTTTTTAAAAGAACATAGGAATAAATGATTACTTGAAATGACAAAAGAAACATGTCTTTTATAAAACACTGATTTAGTCTATTTGGTTTTTTGTCCCTTAATGTATTACTTTTGGTGTAATTAGGTATGGTTGTTATCCCCAAATTATTTTATTAATCCTTTTTTTTAAAAAGTTAAATTGCCAGTGCATTTGACATTTTGTTTTGATTTGTATTTGTGTTTACGTCATTTACCTCCGTTATCAAGAAGTATAATTAGCATGGCTAAGTCTTCCAAAAAAGGGAAAATTAAGAGGATTGTTTTTGTCCCTTGTTAGAGATTCTAAAAGAAAGAGCTACTTTGGCTCATTGGATCTAATACTGTATCTGAAAAATCAAAACTGCTTATTTTGCTTGAAAATTCAGTATTTATGACTTAGAAACATGGTGGCCATGTTCAATTGAAGTTTATGTAATTTCCCTCCTAGTCAATACATTATGACGTCATAAAATGTCTCATTTTTACCTTAACAAATAGAAGGTTTAGCAAATCAAATATGTGCATTCCCATCACTTTGCTAATGACAAATTTCTACACGTATCCTTTAAATTAGTGTAATTGCCATGTACACGTAAGTCAAAACTTGAAGTTTTAATTCTTTAATTTCTTTTATTTTCAAAAAGTGTGCTTTTTTTAAAAACCTGAATAGTTAATGCAAATACTGATAAAAGAACAACGTAGTTTGAAAATTATTAATTTATAGGGATTAAAATCACAACATCTAGATTTTGAACAAGTGTACCTATTAAAAAACATAAGAAATCTGTAAATCTTTTTTCATAAGTACATGCATATATTTATGTAAAACGGTATATAGTATTAAAAAAATGTTTTTTCGATGATTTTTTAATTTTTTTAAATACAGGTTATGCTTTATAAAAAAAAAAAAAATGTTAACGTGTACGGAATTCTAACTTGTAGTTTACACGTACTTTCACGTACAAATAGCTTGCTAAACCCTCATTTTCTTTTAAAAAAAAACAATCGAAGTTTTTTAATTTTACATATAAGACAATCTCTGATAAAATATTTTAATTACATGATGAAAATTGACAAAAACATGACATAGAAAAAGGGGTCAATAGACTATAGAATAAGAATTAAAACATGGAAAAATCTATAAATGTTTTATTGCCCCCCCCCCCCCCCCCCCCCAAAAGGTATTGCTGCCTGGATAAAACAAAAGAAATGGGACAGAGGGTGATAGCCAGTCAAATTATATAAGTTCAGGATTATTTTTGCATAAATAGAACCTTCAAATGGTTTTAAAATAATTTAAATATATCTTTTTTTATTTTTTATTTTTAAAGGAATTCCTATATACTTGTAAAAACCCCCCTTTATTTCGTTAGTTTTACCATGTAAAAAAATTGGTCATTAATTATTACAAAACAACTTGTCAACGGGTTATTCAAATTTTCCGATCATTGCAAGGAGCATACGGTAGTGGATTTACTTTAATCCCCATCCCACCTCTGTTGTTTTGGTCCATGTTTGTTGTGCTCCAAAATTTGTACGTTTGATTGACTTTTGAGGGAAAAAATGTTGTGACTTGATATTTCATTTAAAATATTTTGTGTTTGATTTAAATGTTTTTTTAAAAATTTTTTGGTACACAAAATAAAATTTTTTTATTTATTTCTCCCTTATATTTTTTGGGTTAAATGTTTTTTAAAAAAAAAATTTTGGCTATCAAAAGTTACGGAAATATCTGATGTTTATTCTAGTGAAGAGATTTGATAAAATTAAGTTGTTTTTTTAAATATTTCGTGCACTGTATGCAGTGTAGAAAAAAATTTT